>NC_092246.1:14973791-15008791 GCF_036320965.1 Panulirus ornatus
AGAAGAAGAAGAAGAAGAAGAAGAAGTAGAAGAAGAAGAAGAAGAAGAAGAAGAAGAAGAAGAAGAAGAAGAAGAAGTAGAAGAAGAAGAAGAAGAAGAAGAAGAAGAAGAAGAAGAAGAAGAAGAAGAAGAAGAAGAAGAAGAAGAAGAAGAAGAAGAAGAAGAAGAAGAAGAAGAAGAAGAAGAAGAAGAAGAAGAAGAAGAAGAAGAAGAAGAAGAAGAAGAAGTAGAAGAAGAAGAAGAAGAAGAAGAAGAAGAAGAAGAAGGAGAGGTACCTTACAGACTCGTATACCCAGTCTGAATTGAGGGGTTGGGGAAGCCAGCCACATCCAATGGCAACCACATGTGTACCACACAGCCTTGTATATTACATCCTGGGGACTCAGAATGGACTTAGAGAGCCAATGAAGGTTACAGACGAACGACAAGACGAGATTTGAAGTATAACTGTAGTCAGGTTAAATGGACTTTGTAATGTGTTCTGTAAAATTACAATAATTCGCTGATAAAACTTTGTTTCAAAATTTGACAGCCCAATTAGCCAGCGCCACCTAATTACCGAAACTAGGTCATGACGTCACGGTCCACCTCATATTGCGTTTGGTCAGTCAGCGTGTGGCGGGACGTGTTCGGCCAAACTTCTGACGATTTAATATTTTCCTGGCATGTTGGTTAATGGGTAAACACCGGGTACGCCCAGCAGACGTCCGCGGAGGCACGAGGTTCGCAGGAAATGTAGTGTTGAGGGTGTTTATCAAGGTGAGGAAGGCGGGTGTGCGAGTAGGAAGAGAGGAGGGGAAGTTGTGGAAGGTTCCAGACCGCGTTGCGAGGATACACCAGTGCATGATGAGCGATACAGGCAGTCAAGTGCGTATGTAGGCTTATGAATTATTATTATTATCTTGAACTACTGACGAAGGTGCTTAAGATTCTCGATTGGTGGTTATGACTTATTAGAGACGGTTTTAATGACCCAGATGGTTGTTAGGCCCCCTTATCTTATTATTATTATTATTATTATTATTATCATTATTATTATTATCATTATTATTACCATTATCATTATTATCATTATCTGAACTCGTCTCGGTTTTATTCAGTAACAGCGCCACCATTCGGCCACCACCTCCTCCCCCTCCAACACCCCTTCTGGGGTAAACCGTGGAAAGCTGTGTAGGTATGTATATTTGCGTGTGTGGACGTGTATGTATATACATGTGTATGGGGGGGGTTGGGCCATTTCTTTCGTCTGTTTCCTTGCGCTACCTCGCAAACGCGGGTAGACAGCGACAAAGCAAAATAAAAAAAAAAAAAAAAATATATATATATATATATATATATATATATATATATATATATATATATATATATATATATACATATAGATAGATAGATAGATAGATAGATAGATAGATAGATAGATATATATTATCCCTGGGGATAGGGGAGAAAGAATACTTCCCACGTATTCCCTGCGTGTCGTAGAAGGCGACTAAAAGGAGAGGGAGCGGGGAGCTGGAAATCCTCCCGTCTCGTTTTTTTTTTAATTTTCCAAAAGAAGGAATAGAAAAGAGGGCCAGGTGAGGATATTCTCTCAAAGGCCCAGTCCTCTGTTCTTAACGCTACCTCGCTAACGCGGGAAATGGCGAATAGTTTGAAAGGAAAAGAAAATAATAATATTAATGATACTAATGATAATGATAATAATGATGATAATAATAATGATAATGATAATAATAATGATAATGATGATAGTGAGCTCCAGCGTTCCGTGCGTAAGGGAGACATTTGTTCGTATAGTTTGATTGTTGGTCCCCGACCAGAGTTGTGTGGACAGCCCATTATGAGACGTGCAGCGACAATACCTGTAAGTCGAGGATGTGCTGGTATGTTTGTACTGATGGCTTAGGAAATGCAGATGATTAGTGTGGCTGTGTTACTGAAGAAGTCCTATGTTGCCATAGGACAGCCAAATATAATATTAAGTGCAACATTCTGAAAGCCTAGGAGTGACAGTCTATTACTGATCGTATGTAGGAAATGTATAATGTTCGAGCATAAAGGATAGAGACGCCCTTGTGTTTGTTGCAAGGAAAGTGAGCTGGTGGAGCCTTATTTGGGGAGAGTCAATGATGTCCTTCACATGGAGGTGTTTCACCAGTGATCCCAGCTGTGTGAACAACAGCTGGAGACCTCAGGTAGCAGCGCTGGGTGCCACACGAAATTATATCCCCAGTCATACGTATGTTAGGTAGGCTTCAGTCATGGGAAGAAATGACTTGACTTTTCTTAGAGGAGGTCAGGAATCCACAATCCTGGACTGAAGTGTGGAGCAACTGAATTCCGCTGCCCGGATACAAATGTCGTCTGCGTAAGTATGCGTAACTGCTCTCTCCGTCTGTGTCTCAGGACATTGGACAGGAAGATGCTGAACGCTCCCCTTGTGGCGTCCCATGGTGGAACTGGAGTGGAGAGGTTAGTACACCCTTGAGGTGCACCTTGGTGTGTCTTATGGAGATTACTGTCGACTATCTCAGTATTTGACCCTTCACTCCCAGAAATACAAGTGTCTCAAGTATAGCATTCTCGTTGGCAATGTCAAACTTATATAGAGGTAGAGGCGCTTTGGGTTGAGTCCTGAAGTGCGTAGGTGGGCATTTCTGCCAGGTAAGAACCCTCTGACATCTGGTGAAAGTCTATTCCCTGGGGAATTAACAAGCCGATCGAGTAGGATCCTCTCCATCAACTTGCAAAAGCAAGAGGTGAGGAAGATGACCTGTACTTCTTCAGGTCAAGTTTAGGAACAGAGACAATAATAATCCTGTCCAGGCATGAGGGAGAGATCCCTCTAGTAGGCACACATTGTAGAATCCAAGAGGAAGGGAGGGTGAGTTTTGCAATGAGGCGCAGCGTGGAGGAGGTGATGCCTTACCTCTGAGAAGAGCTTGACGGTGTTCCTCATCATTGATCAGTTCCGGGCCATCATAATGCCATGTTTTGGTTTGTCTGACCCATCGCTGACGTGGATCTTTTTTCACGTTGGTGCAAGACGCACTTTACACGACAGAGACTTTGTCTGTGGCTGTGAAGACCGTTCCACCACCAGATGTTTAGCCATTTCCAATGGAGAATGGTGCACTAGGGTCGATGTTTTCTTTGTGATGCGGTTGATGTGTTCCCACTTTAGGGCAGGAGAAGTTTGCCGTTTGCGGGAGTTAGTGAAATTGTGCCACGAGTCCCTACGAATACGGGATTCCATGTCGATTACGTCGTCAAGTGCGACACGATGAAGACTACAACATTATACCTGAGATCTTTTCTGTAAGCCTCAGAAGCTTCGGTGGCCAGACGATGATGGATACTAATTCTGTCTTCAAGCATCCTCTCACTGTGGCTGACCTGTTCTACTTTTAATGACACAGTGAAAGCGACGCTTGTAGAAGGTTTCGGTGGCTGTGATCAGGGTGGGGCTCTGCGTCTCCACATATGTGCCAGAGTTACGGGGATCCATTTATTGATGTAGGACAAGTATGTTGACATGTATTTCGCGCCTGTATGGTGGTGGCTAATGTACTGTGTAGGAGACGGGCTATAATAGTCGCGTGATCTGAGGCAAGGGATGGCAACAGTTGTGTTGTGAAGTTGCTGTTCATTAGGCTACCTATGAGAACACAGTCCAGTATCCAGCCTTGCCTCTGAGTAAGGCCAGGTGGAGTGTAAACATCTAGCCAACAAGACTCCAAAGTTGAGGAGCCGGTAACCACTAGGGCCAGGGTCAGGAGAGGTGCCCGGCTTAGGGATGACTGGCATGGAAGTCTCCAGAGCACATAATGCCTTTATGTATAGGACGTGGTAACTGGTCAGTTGAAAGGTGTTGGGGTTATTCATGCACGTTGCAGATGTGTATAATGACTCCTCTCAGATGAAGGGAGAAATGCTGCACGAGTTGCGTGTCGTTTCTCTGCGTCCTGGCCTAACTATGGAGGATAGACTCCTTGCTGCATGTCGCGAGGTCATTCATTCCCGATATACCGTGAACCATATACCCATGTATGTCAAGCGAAAGCTCCGACTGCCCAAGTTATACATCGAGAACCACTCCAGAAGTAACATGTCTAAGTTGTAGATTATAGCGTGGCAGGTGAGGCAGTCATGTGCTTTGTGTGCCTCAGGTGTTGTACGTGAAATGTTCTTACTTTCGTCCATGTTTGTGGGTTGTTTATAATGTCCCGCTCACTGGACCTGCTTGGTGACTATTTCCGGAAACTAAGAAATGACCGAGAAGGAGCAATCTTGCCGATCACCCTGTTTCCTGTATGTTAATAAAGATAACAGGAATAATAATGATAAAGATGATAAAAGTGATGATAAACACGGTGAAAATTTCATTACTACTACTATCAATTCCACTATTACTATTACCGCGACTGATAATAATGATAATAATACTGATACTAGGAAATACCTCACAAGTACCATCATATTAAGCTTAAACTCTCTATGCCTTTGTGAATATATCTTCCATACTTTTCCTACAAACGAACACAAAGTATAAGCAGTTTCTATAATAAATTTTCTCTCGAAGAACCATCAAGCCGGACGCACTGCAATATTCTCTCTTTGTTTAACTCTTTATCAAATAATCACTTCTGCCACTGGTACTCAGGGTTCCACACACACACACACACACACACACACACACACAATAGCTCAAAGCCAATTCTAAACTTTGTTGTCTACTTCTTTGTACATCAACACCAAATGTCACGTCTGTCAGGAGCAAGAGGGAAGGTATACTTTGAGCGATAATTTGCAGTAGTGTCAGTTACCTCAACTATCACTTTCATATCATATTATGGGCTGGAGTAGGGCTTCATCTCTTATTCTCCACCTTCGTCGAGGACTCTTCCTCACCACAGCCAAGTGTCAAGCCTTGAATATAGTCAGGCAAGTGCAGGATAAATGTTAATACATTCACCAATGCTGGTCAATGATGAAGGCCGTCTGAAATTGCAGCGATGTCGAAAGGTGTCTATTTCCTAGCCAGCTTTCAAATACATATATATATATATATATATATATATATATATATATATATATATATATATATATATATATATATATATATATATATATATATATATTTCTTTCAAACTATTCGCCATTTCCCGCATTAGCGAGGTAGCGTTAAGAACAGAGGACTGGGACTTTGAGGGAATACCCTCACCTGGCCCAATTCTCTGTTCCTTCTTTTGGAAAATTAAAAAAAAAACGAGAGGGGAGGATTTCCAGCCCCCCGCTCCCTCCCCTTTTAGTCGCCTTCTACAACACGCAGGGAATACGTGGGAAGTATTCTTTCCCCCCTATCCCCAGGGATATATATATATATATATATATATATTTTTTTTTTTTTTTTTCATACGATTCGCCATTTCCCGCATTTGCGAGGTAGCGTTAAGAACAGAGGACTGGGCCTTAGAGGGGAAATCCTCACCTGGCCCCCTTCTCTGTTCCTTCTTTTGGAAAAAAAAAAGAAAAAAAAAAACGATAAAGTGAGTCGTGATATTTATTGTCTAAATTGAAATGTATGTCTTTACTTTGGTTTCAACCAAACTCGGAAGCGGTACGACTTACAGACTCTGCCAGGTTGACTTCAAAAGTTTACCCGCTTACCTTATACTGCAATGTTGTTTCACTCTCCCTCTTCTAGAGGTATCATTTTGGATGTAGCTCTCGAGAGCTGTCTACTCGGCAAGCTGTTGTCGTTAGCAACTCAAGGGTGAGCTGTTCTGACAACTGTTTATCTTCCTACACTTCGAAGCTTTGGAACCCTCTACAGTCTCATGTCTTTGCCAATAACTATGACGTGGTTCATTTAAAGACAGGCTTTTCACTTCCTCGAAAACTCGTAAATAATTCCCCTGTCTTCTCTTTTTTCCTTTCATTAACTTTTCTATATCCCAGTTAAGTCCCAGCCTTTATATAGACTTTAGACCGTGACTGGAACCTCTACCGTAAAATAATGATAAAAATCAATGGTAGCACAGGTCATAGATGTTGATGGAACACTGAAGCAAAAGGTATAACATCTGGTATGAACATCCCTACCAGTGTTTGTGTGTGTGTGTGTGTGTGTGTGTGTGTGTGTGTGTGTGTGTATGTGTGTGTGTCCGTGTGTGTGTTTGTTTCTTTGTGTAAGTGTATTTTTGTGTGAGCGTGTGTGTGTGTGTGTGTGTGTGTGTGTGTGTGTGTGTGTGTGTGTGTCTTTCTCTGCATGTGTGTGATTTTCATGTGTGTTTGTTTGTGTGTGTATGTGTGTGTTTGTGTGTTTATGTGTGTGTTTGTGTTTTTTGTGTGTCTCATAACGTTCCTTGTTCCAGATAACGTTACCTGCGCCCAAACTACCTCTGTATAATGCATGAAGTTCATTGAGATGCATTTCTTCCATACCCGTGCGTTATTTCAGTGGCGCCATTAAACTGGTATGTTACCCAAGCATCATTTTACACCCTCCCCATCATCATCATATATCCTATCTAACATCTTCCTACATTCTCCCCAACATCATCTTAATTTTCAACAGTATCATCCAGTACCTTCCCCAGCATCATCCTACATCTTCCCTACTTGGGCCGATCCTGTTCCTGCCATATGTTAATAACATGACAATGGCAGTGAAGTGTAAACTCTGCTGTATGCAAAAGAACACAGCTTTGATGGTGTCAGGAAAGAAAATATCAGTGAGAGAGGATAACTTGAAAGTGGAGATGGAATCAGTTAGTGAAGGGTTAACAGAGAACAGGCTGTTATTGCATTTAAACAAAACTCAGTCCATTATGTTTGCTTGAAAGCAACGGCTGAATAATGTCAATTCTGATAAGACATCAGGCATATGTAACCTATCTGGTCGTAGCGGTAAAGCAAGCATTATCTGGTGACAGCAAACTAACATCATAAGATATAAGCTCATCGCTCCTCCCATAACTCATATTGGTTTGGGTCAATTTAGTGCAGTTGGTATTGTCCCAGTAGAATACGAAGTATAACAGTTGATATATAGGCATGAGTATAACATCATATATGGTAGACGTGAGCCAGGATATATGAAATGTGAATTTAATATGTTCTTAATCAGCACAGATATGGAACTAGGGGTAGTGAAGTATTCTATTTTATATATTTGTTTATATATTTGTATATTTGTATTTGTATTTGTATTTGTGCTTTAACTTTCTGAACGGGGAAACAGAAGAAGGAGTCACGCGGGGAGTGCTCATCCTCCTCGAAGGCTCAGATTGGGATGTCTAGATGTGTTGGATGTAACCAAGATGAGAAAAAAGGAGAGATAGATAGTATGTATGTGGATAGGAACCTGGATTTTTGGCTCTGAGTAAAACGAAGCTCAAGGGTAAAAGGGAGAAAAGTCAGGGGTTAGTGAGAGGACAAGGGCGAGGGAAGGAGTAGCACTACTCCTGAAACAGGAGTTGTGGGAGTCTGTGATAGAGTGTAAGAAAGTAAACTCTAGATTGATATGGGTAAAACTGAAAGTGGATGAAGAGAGATGGGTGATTATCGGTGCATATGCACCTGGGCATGAGAAGAAAGTTCATGAGAGGCAAGTGTTTTGGGAGCAGCTGAGTGAGTGGGTTGGTAGTTTTGATGCACGAGACCGGGTTATAGTGATGGGTGATTTGAATGCAAAGGTGAGTAATGTGGCAGTTAAGGGAATGATTGGTGTACATGGGGTGTTCAGTGTTGTAAATGGAAATGGTGAAGAGCTTGTAGATTTATATGCTGAAAAAGGACTGGTGATTGGGAATACCTTGTTTAAAAAGAGAGATATACATAAGTATACGCATGTAAGTAGGAGAGAGCGTTATTGGATTACGTGTTAATTGATAGGAGCGCGAAAGAGAGACTTTTGGATGTTAATGTGCTGAGAGGTGCAACTGGAGGGATGTCTGATCATTATCTTGTGGAGGCGAAGGTGAAGATTTGTGGAGGTTTTCAGAAAAGAAGAGTGAATGTTGGGGTGAAGAGAGTAGTGAGAATAAGTGAGTTTGGAAAGGAGACTTGTCTGAGGAATCACCAGGAGAGACTGAGTACAGAATGGAAAAAGATGAGAACAAAGGACGTAAGGGGAGTGGGGTAGGAGTAGGATGTATTTAGGGAAGCAGTGATGGCTTGTACAAAAGATGCTTGTGGCATGAGAAGCGTGGGAGGTGGGCAGATTAGAAAGGGTAGTGAGTGGTGGGATGAAGAAGTAAGATTATTTGTGAAAGAGAAGAAAGAGGCATTTGGACGATTTTTGCAGGGAAATAATGCAAATGAGTGGGATATGTATAAAAGAAAGAGGCAAGAGGTCAAGAGAAAGGTGCAAAAGGCGAAAAAGAGGGCAAATGAGAGTTGGGGTGAGAGAGTATCATTAAATTTTAGGGAGAATAAAAAGATGTGGTGGAAGTGCGTAAGACAATGGAACAAATGGGAACATCAGTGAAGGGGGCTAATGGGGAGGCGATAGCAAGTAGTGGCGATGTGAGGAGGAGATGGAGTGAGTATTTTGAAGGTTTGTTGAATGTGTTTGATGATAGAGTGGCAGATATAGGGTGCCTTGGCTGAGGTGGTGTGCAAAGTCAAAGGGTTAGGGAGAATGATTTGGTAAACAGAGAAGAGGTAGTAAAAGCTTTGTGGAAGATGAAAGCCGTCAAGGCAGTGGGTTTGGATGGTATTGCAGTGGAATTCATTAAAATTGGGGGTGACTGTATTGTTGACTGTTTGGTAAGGTTATTTAATGTATGTATGACTCATGGTGAGGTGCCTGAGGATTGGCGGAATGCTTGCATAGTAAGGCATGTGTACATGTAGGAAGAGAGGAAAGTGATTGTTTCTCAGTGAATGTTGGTTTGTGGCAGGGGTGCGTGATGTCTCCATGGTTGTTTAATTTGTTTATGGATAGGGTTGTTAGGGAGGTGAATGAAAGAGTTTTGGAAAGAGGGGCAAGTATGCAGTCATGGGAAGTGAGTCAGTTGTTGTTCGCGTATGATACAGAGCTGGTGGCTGATTCGGGTGAGAAACTGCAGAAACTGGTGATTGAGTTTGGTAAAGTGTGTGAAGAAGAAAGCTGAGAGTAAATGTGAATAGGAGCAAGGCTATTAGGTACAGTAAGGTTGAGGGACAAGTCAATTGGGAGGTAAGTTTGAATGGAGAAAAGCTGGAGGAAGTGAAGTGTTTTAGATATTTGGGAGTGGATTTGCCAGTGGATGGAACCATGGAAGCGGAAGTGAATCATAGGGTGGGGGAGGGGGCGAAAGTTCTGGGAGTTTTGATTAATGTGGGGAAGTCGAAAACGTTATCTTGGAAAGCAAAAATGGGTATATTTGAAGGAATAGTGGTTCCAGCAACGTTATATGGTTGCGAGGCATGGGCTATAGATAGAGTTGTGCGGAGGTGGGTGAATGTGCTAGAAATGAGATGTTAGGGAACGATATGTGGTGTGAGGTGGTTTGATCGAGTAAGTAATAATAGGGTAAGAGAGATGTGTGATAATAAAGAGTGTGAGTGAGAGAGCAGAAGAGGGTGTTTTGAAATGATTTGGTCACATGGAGAGAATGAGTGAGGAAAGATTGACAAAGAGGATATATGTGTCAGAGAGGTGGAGGGAACGAGGAGAAATGGGAGACAAAATTGGAGGTGGAAAGATGGAGTGAAAAAGATTTTGAGTGATCGGGGCCTGAACATGCAGGAGGGTGAAATGCGTGCAAGGAATAGAGTGAATTGGAACGATGTGGTATACCGGGGTCGACGTGCTGTCAATAGATTGAACCAGGGCATATGAAGCATCTGGCGTAAACCATGGAAAGTTTTGTGGGTCCTGGATGTGGAAAGGGAGCTGTGGTTTCGTTGCATTATACATGACAGCTAGAGACTGAGTGTGAACGAATGTGGCCTTTGTTGTCTTTTCCTAGCGCTACCTAGGCGCACATTTGGGGGAGGGGTTTTTCATTTCATGTATGGCGGGGCGGCGACGGGAATGAATAAGGGCAGACAGTATGAATTATGTACATGTGTATATATGTATATGTCTGTCTGTGTATATATATGTATATGTTGAGGTGTATAGGTATGTATATGTGCGTGGGTGGACGTGTATGTATATACATGTGTATGTGGGTGGGTTGGGCCAATCTTTCTTCTGTTTCCTTGCGCTACCTCACTTACGCGGGAGACAGCGACAAAGTGTGATAAGTAAATAAATAGATATTTTTTGTTGGGTTTAACGGCCAGCGACCTATAATTAAAGTTACTAGGCCCGCAACCCTGTTTGATTTTTGACTGTTTAAAGTCCTATATAGTCCTAAATGGGATTTAAGACAAATAAGAAAAAATGGAGGAAAATTTGGTAAGTGGGTATTGTGTCAACGTGACAGCAAAAACCACCCAGTAGGCACAGCATCCACTGGTGCAGCTGCCAGAAGGACTGCGAAATAGGACAGATAGTAGATCGTCCTTCACCATGGCATTAAACACATATATAAATTCATGACACCGGCAACTCGTCAGCCGGACACCATGACGGAGCCAGCTCCAAACTGAGCCACCCTCGATCCAGGCCAGCAGCATGATGAGCAAATTGCTTCGCCCACGACACAACCAGCCCAGAGCAGAAGTAAGTAGGCACACCTCGAAGCCAGCTCCGGCACAGAGTCGAACCAACGAACCACCTTATATCATCTTGATTATTTCCGTTTACTAGAGAAAGATAACCAATTTGCTGATAATATTGATGTCATCACCAAGGAGACTGTAAATGAAGTTTGTTTTCTTGTTCTTGAAAAAATTAATTTATCAGTCTCTTCCTGTTTTCACGGTACTTTGTGCATTGCATGAGAAGGTGGTCCATTGTTAGATTGGTATGGCATGTTTCACACCTTGCTGGAAATTATTGGTTAATATACGGTTGTAGGTGGGTGCTGTGTGTGCAGTTGAGGCGTAGGCGGGCCAGAACGACTTCCTCTCTTCTGTTCTTCCTGTACGAGGTCGTCCAGTCCGCTACATGTATTTCTTTGGCATAGTCAGGCTGGTCCACTGACTTTGCCACCGAAGAAATGTTGAATTCTTTCCCAAGGAAAGGCAGGACCCCAGCAGCTCCCGAAGTATCGGAACGACCTCCTCGAGTTCTGAGGTCGACTTAGCCAACCGGTCTGCCTGTTTATTTGCCGTCAATGTTGCAACAACCAGCCACCCAAATGTTGCAACAACCAGGCACCCAAATGTTGCAACAACCAGGCACCCAAATGTTGCAACAACCAGGCACCCAAATGTTGCAACAACCAGGCACCCAAATGTTGCAACAACCAGGCACCCAAATGTTGCAACAACCAGGCACCCAAATGTTGCAACAACCAGGCACCCAAATGTTGCAACAACCAGCCACCCAAATGTTGCAACAACCAGCCACCCAAATGTTGCAACAACCAGCCACCCAAATGTTGCAACAACCAGGCACCCAAATGTTGCAACAACCAGGCACCCAAATGTTGCAACAACCAGCCACCCAAATGTTGCAACAACCAGGCACCCAAATGTTGCAACAACCAGGCACCCAAATGTTGCAACAACCAGGCACCCAAATCAAGATGATATCTTTATGACATGAATTTAGTTTATTAATGATGGTGCCCTGAATTTCATTTGACTCGGTATAACCCGAGTTTATAGCTTTAAGAGCTGACAACGAATCGGTAAAATGACTGATTTGATATACATTGGAATTAATTATATAATATATAGCCTTATCAATGGCAAATAATTCACGCACAGGAAACAGTTGTATGGTTCGGTAGCCTGTACCGAAGAGAACATTCGTTCGACCACATACTCGCACCCACACACACACACACACACACACCTGTCTTGGAGTCATCTGTGTAGAAGTGGACATATGATAAATGATCCGTAATGACGTAACGGAATCGCTGGTGTACCTCACTCTCCGGCGCGTTCCTTTGCGTCGCAGGGAGGCAATTGGTCTTAGTTTATATTCTTGACTGCTCCCAAGGAGGTAGTTTGTTTCTAACCAGCGTCTCCACTTCTTGCACGTTAAGACCAGAAGTCTGAGTGAGGAAGTGTATTCTGAGGGCCAGGGGCCTGACGCCTCTGTCGACGAACTGTCCGTATTGTTGTGCCAGGCGACAGGCAGTAGTATATCCTCTCCTGGCCATCAGAGTAGCACTAACGTTCATTCGTCTCGACGCAGCCGGAGAGGAGGTACATTTGCCTCAACTTCCAGTCACGGAACTCTGGTACATGAGAGAGCTCCAACACACATTGGCAGGCATCTATTCTGTAACACATCTAACCTCCTCAGGGTATAGTCGCTCGCCGACGAAGCATACACCTGAGAGCCATAGTCTAGTTTACTTCTAATAATGGCCTTGTACAACATTAATAGATATTTCCTGTCGGCTTCCCAAAATGAACCCGAGCGATACTTAAGAATATTTAACCGTTTATTACAATTACTGATCAAATAATCAATATGCTTTTTCCAATGTAGTCTTCGGTCAAAGTTTAATCCAAGAAATCTTAAGTCATTGCAGAAGGGAATCGGGTTGTTGTCTAATTTTAGTTACAAATTCGGGATTTTGTTTTTACGGGTAAAAACAACCGCGACACTTTTAGCTGGTGAAAGCTTAAGTCCCCACTGTAGCGCCCAACGATGAACGGACTCAAGCGCCGCTTGAACCCGCTCGGTCGAAAATTGTGCACTAGGCGAAGATGTGCCATATTGCACAATCATCAGCATCACTTGAGTATTTAAGGTTTCGAGGGACGGAAGTTGGAGTCAGAATATCATTAATCACAATATTGAATAATATTGGGCTCAGAACGCTGCCATGCGGCACCTCATTTTCTTGGACAAATATGTCCGAGACTACCTTAAGTGCAGCAAATTTGACAGCAAATGTTCTGTGATGTAAAACATTTCGGACAAAAATGGATAAAAAACCACTTAAACCAATAGCTTAAAGTTTGCTTAATATTCCATTTCGCCATGTCATGTCAAAGGCTTTTTCCAAATCTCAGAAAACTGTAATTAGAAAATCATTTTTTCATAAAAGTGTCTGAAACATTATGGCATCTGCTGAGGACGCGGTTACGACTTCCGCATGAGAATGTACGGGGAGAGACCCCCAGACCCCCATACAGTAAAATTACCGCATAGCAAACGAACTTTCTTTATTTTGGCAACTCTTGTGGCACCATTCGTGCGGTATGTGTGGCAACTCTGCTCTGGCCTCTGCCTCAGGTCTACATCAGCTTATGAGGATACCCAAAGATACTCCAGAGTTGGCCACCGGATGCACGGTGGATGAAGTTCGGCCCAAGTAAACGCAAAGTAACGAGAATGGAAACGCTGAAAGAAGGCCTCTATAGAAATATCATCTAGTAGGAAATAAGCTGCAGGAATCTCTGTGTGAGAGAAATTTGGAGAGTCCAGATCGTCTCGAACCTGTCACCAGTCTCACATTAGGAAGATGAATATTCCAAATTGTCTGTAGCTATCATAAAACAGGATCAAATGGGTAAGTATTCAAGGTCTTCAGGTCTTTAATTATACCAAAACACCAATTTACTCCTTATGTATCGTCGCCTCTTTCGGAGAAGCAATAGAAAAATGAATAAAGTCCAAAAGAGGACACCAAATAAGCTAGCAGAATAAAAGGAATTTAAACCCATAAAGAATTAGATTTGGCCACCATAAAGGAAACAAAAGTGGTAAGCTGGTCGCAATCTATTTGTTAAACCCTTTTGATATCAGTAGTGAATTATTCGAGAGACGCATGGTCAGAACAACCAATGGATGTAGCATGATATAGTATAGAAAATCAAAAAAAGAAATATTATCGCAGTATATGAGCGGTGGATGAATGGAAGAGAGTTGAGACAGTGAAAGTGGACAGCAAACAGAAGTTTAAAAAGATAATAGTAATGTTCAAGAGTTGGAGCATCATGCAGTGCATATAAGTATTTGCAGACTAAAGAGTAGACTGAATGATTCAAAGGTTATGATAGCAGAGAGTACTCAAATGATTAAATTGTTGAGTATATGAAGACAAACGTTCTTGTACAGATAAAAGAATTTAGAGCTTTTCACACACAATGGACACGAAAATGGAATAGTTACAAATGGAGCTGAGCACTGCCATTTGCACGACCAGCCTTAGAGCCGTAGCCAATGGAGACGAGAGGTGGTTTTATCAAATCATCTCACAAGAGACTGTAGACCTCCGACACCTCACTGCCCACCGTGGTGGAACTGTACACCGGCCACAAGAACAACAACACAAAAACAGCTACACAAGGATATGCATGAGAAGATCACGTATATAACGAGGGGACTCAGGCCAGAAAAGGATGATGGGGACGTGGTCGTCCAGTCATCGAGCACGGCCCTCTGGTCCTCAGTCCACTTCACGTGTATTGCTCTAACGTCGCTAACTCCAGACAAGTGGCCGCTACCCTTTCCTCCATGATGTCTTCGGTCACAAAACCCTTCCTTTTCATTGTTATGCGCTTTTCCATAAGCCTTGGCCTCATGTGCTGAGGAGAAGTTAGAATTCATGTAACCTTTGTATATGGACCACAATCTCTTCACACTCTGAGACATTATGGATAATGCATCTGAAAAGCTTTGGACATATCTCACCTTTCTGGAGAAGGGCAACGAGCCGTCATTTACCTCCTTAGTGCTCGTCAATAAGAGTTTACGGACGTCCTACATACGCAGTGAAGCAGAATGCTTGAGATTCAAGAAAAATGAGGCAGAACACAACGACTTCTTTTGCGTAATGTTCTCTGTGGACTCATTTATGCTTATTGTTACGTATTCACCCTCTTCGTTCCCTTTTATATTTTTCAATGGGCTCTTCTTAAGATGCACTTTATCCGAAGAGATCAACCTCCTTCTTTCGCCCTTGATATCAGTATACGTTATCTCAAACTCCGCAACGAATTCGAAGTCATCGTTCCACGGAGTGGTCATCGTGATCTGATATTGATCACAACAAGAAATGGAGGAGATCTTAAACCGTGCCATCCGGCCGTTCAGTTCTGTTGACCAGACCCCCATGGTGCCAGGACCTCTCACTCCTGTTACACTTAATTGTCTGTCAACCATGAATACAGCCTCAGCCTGAAAGCCCATGGGAACTGATATTCCCGTCCGCTTCTTTAAGGTTTCCAGCAATGTTTTGTTATCGTCGACTGCCTGCTTTACCCCACCTGAATTATAAAGCAGGTAGTCTGTGGCATCGTCCATTTCCATAATCTGGTTTGTATTGATGGTGAAAATGTCTACGGGATGGGTCTTGAGGATGCTACGTAGCTCCATAAGGGTGTCTTCAGGAAGACACCTGTTACCCTTCTGTAGAATGATGAGTTTACCAGGTTGGAAGTTTAGTTCACTATACGCCAAGCTGAAGGCCTGTAACATTAACGATACCATCCCGCTACTTGCGGTCACCTCATCTTTATCGACAGATTGCTTTTTTTCCATGTGATAGGACAGTACATCTATATAACTGTCACAGTCACAAAGGAAACTGAGTTTAAATAGGACAGGATGAGAACACTGATGGAACACAACCGCTGATATGAGAGGGTCACACGCCTCTTGTCGAACATCACTGTAAAACTCACGCAAGATATTTACGTCTTCAGGGCTTTCCATCTCCATTACAATCACTATCCTGGGTTTACCGGATGTATTGTCGTAGCATCTTAGGAGGTCACTCCTCGTCCAGGACTGATGCAAAGCTGACCATAGAATGGAGAAGGAAGAGCTGCTGGCCGATGGGAAACTGGCAACCTGGAAGGCTGACGGTCCACTCACGTCATGGAAAGTATTTGTGGTTTTGTGTTGCATACTTCCTGGATCACTGGTCTCTTTGCATTCTAAAATCTGTCGATTTTGTTTCACACTACCTCCTTCATGGCTGTGACTTACAATCAAACCTGATGGTGTTTCGTTTGTATTATTGCCGTCCTTATCGTCTTTGCCATTTTCAGTGTTTGGTGTAACGCAGGTACACTTCCCTTCACTGGAATTAAAGTTCAATTGCAAAATTGTCTTCTCCAGGTAGAGGTCGATTGTTCCATATTGTTGAGCACAGTTAAGAAGATAACTGGGGATTAAACGGGTTTGGCCAACAGTTGTAAAGCCTCGGGACAGCTTAACCTCGACCAAACCAGTCCCTGATGACGTTATCTTGGAGAGAAGCTGAGTGTATTGTTGCGTCAGTTGGTACTGTACTTCATCCTCTGATACATCAAACCAACCAGACGCCTTCAGCTTGAAGGATAGCAATCTTGTTCTTTTTACACCTCCTATTAGACAGGTTTCAGGCTCCTTAAAGGTCAATGTAAGCTCCTTGGGTCTTGGTTCCTTTCTTGGAATACGGAGCCAACCACCAACATAATACCCAGTCTCTGCTCTCACTGCTTCGTGTGATTCAGACATGCTGGATTTGGACATGATGCTTATCGTTGCCATATGAGAGGTTGAGGGAGAGCATTTACACTTGGATAACTATGATGGATGATTTTAGGTAAGTTGGTTCTTTGATAACGTTTGTAGTGTAGATATATACTTATATATATACATATATATATATATTCATATATATATATATATATATGTATATATGTATATGAATGAATAAATAAATAAATAAATAAGTAGATAAATTGATAAATGGTTAGGTTTGTAATGTATTAATGTAAAGATATATGTATATATAGTGGTTCCAACAATGTTATATGGTTGCGAGGCGTGGGCTATAGATAGAGTTGTGCGGAGGAGGGTGGATGTGCTGGAAATGAGATGCTTGAGGACAATATGTGGCCTGAGGTGGTCTGATCGAGTAAGTAATGAAAGAGTAAGAGAGATGTGTCCTTATAAAAAGAATGTGGTTGAGAGAGCAGAAGAGAGTGTTTTGAAATGGTTTGGTCACATGGAGAGAATGAGTGAGGAAAGATTGACAAAGAGGATATATGTGTCAGAGGTGGAGGGAAATAGAAGTGGGAGACCAAATTGGAGGTGGAAGGATGGAGTGAAAAAGTTTTTGATTGATCGGGGCCTGAACATGCAGGAGGGTGAAAGGCGTGCAAGGAATAGAGTGAACGATGTGGTATACCGGGGTCAACGTGCTGTCAATGGATTGAACCACTGAAAGTTTTGTGGGGCCTGGATGTGGGAAGGGAGCTGTGGTTTCGGTGCAATATACTTTGACAGCTAGAGACTGAGTGAGAACAAATGTGGCCTTTGTTGTCTTTTCTTAGCGCGAGCCTGTCAAGTGTAATGCATCGAAACTTCAGTTATTATAATTTAGTGAAGGTGTCCGTAAATTATAAATAATTTTCCTCTGTAGTGAGGATATCATCAGCTGGGTATGATGGTTCAATTCTATCAAATTCTGTAGTGAAGACAAATGGAGCCAGTATAAATATAGTTATGAAATGGCTGTAGAGTCTGTACGTTTCCGTCGTGTAGAAAAGTGCGAGAGGATTTTGTTCACACGATGACATACCCTCGTGCACAATTGTCAATGATTCATCTATTTGCTTGACAGGGTTGGAATTTGCAGACTGAAAGGGATATATATTTTTGGGAAAATATCTTATTGTTGAGCGGGAAGGCTCTATGTGTAGACTAGACGGCAGGTATGTAAAAGGAGAATTGCATGGTTAGTGGTAGGAATCATAGAGAAATGTCAGCCGTGTTTCAGATGTGGTGACCAATGAGAGGGCGGGGGGGATTGGTGACGATGAGGAAGACAGGGTGTGTGGAACAGTAGGGGTGCGTAGGCGAGAACCCGGAATCTTGTCCTCAGTGTAGGATCCGTGACATCAATCACACATAATCAACAGTTGACCCAACACGGTTCTGATGGTCAAATATATGTTTTCTTTCAATCTCAACTATAGACAATGCATTATGCTTATGAAGATCACCCAGACCCACCGGGAAACAGGGACAAAATTCCTGGGGTCACGGGCTTTTGGACGATCCGGGGAAGGAAAGATGAAGTTCGGAGATAATAAAGTGACCAACAACAGTAAAGGTACGTAACACATTTGATATTTTCTTTTTTTTTCGAAGAGGCTGTATTACGGTACCATGATTTGCTGACCTTTCCCAAGAAACCACGGTTTCCACGGCCGCCATAAAATTACCCTGAAAGCATGCTAGGTCAAGATATATTGATGTTTAACATTATTATTATTATCATTATTGTTATTATTATTATTATTATTATTATTATTATTATTATTATTATTATTATTATTATTATTATTATTATTCAAAAACAGTTTGGCTTGTAGAGGGCGTTATGAGATTAGTCTTGTAGAAGATGCAATGAAGTTTATCTTGTACCGTTTGCTTTGAAGTTGTAGTAACGTTTGTCTTTTAAAGAGTGTTTTGAAGTTATATTGTCTTGTAGATGTAAAGTTCATCTTTTAAATGGTGTAGTGAAGTTGGTCTTGTAGAGGACGCTTGTCTCATAGGGGTTGTCCTGAAGTTTGTCTTGTTGATGGAGTAGTAGTCTCGTTTGTCTTGGACAAGTTATGATGAAGATTGTCTTGTAGAGAGTGTAGTGAAGTTTTTCTCGTAGGTAGCGTGGTAACATTTGTCTTGTAGTGGGTATGGTGAAGTTTGTCGTGTACCGTGTTTCATGAAATTAGTATTCAGAGCGGGTGATGATCGTCTTGTAGAGGGTGCAATGGTCATTTTCCTCACCTTGAATTTCCAGAGAATGATATGCTGACAATGAAGGTAGTACCAGCACTAGAAGATAGAGGAAAGCTAATATAACTAAAGTATGCACCTGAGGTAGCTAGATTGTCTGATCACTTATTTTTCTTTATGGTTGACAAAATCAATCTTGTAATTATACTGGACACAGTTAGATGATCTTAATATTGTTGAGGTAGCTGACAGTTGTTTCATGTGATTTAGTGGAAAAGGATACGATAAACTGAATATTTCCCTCTTCTTTTTAGCTATTGAGGTTGGCTAGTTAAGTTTATTCTTTCATATCACTTGAATTTAGCAAATGGTCAACTGAATCTACGAGATCACGTTTAAGATGGAAGACAATGAATTTTTCTTTACCTGAAATACTACCATAACGATCTTGGAACCCCAGAAGGATGCGCAGTGTATAGGTCACCTCAACTAGCTAGTAATACAGTGTGGGCAAGGTTGTACTGAACCATTCTATCTCGACCCTGACTTGTATCCAGTTATTGAAACGAAAGGGTATTGCGTGAATGACGACCGCAAAATGCTTTTTGTCAACATTTTCATAATTCCACCACTAAGATAAGAAACGTTTTGCGACAAATTGACTGAAGAGTTGAAGATATGCTGTCGGCACAAAATGGAGTGAGGCTAAAGAAAACGGCAGATCCAGATTACTTTTACCCAAGAACAATGAAAGAGGCGAAAAATGAGATATCAAACTTTTGACTGCTATCTTCAAGAAGTCCCTCGCCCCAGGGAAAGTTCCAGAGGATTGGAGGCTTGCTAGTCAAACACACAACTTCCAAACAAAGTAATGAATCACTGCCGAGAAAACATCGTCCGATTAGTTAACGTCTGTAATTTATAAACATATGGAAACCGTCATCCGGGTTGGTTGAGAATGTAAATCATGTAGGGGATCACCATTTGATAAACGATTCACGAGAAGATTTGTGTCTAAATCGCTCATGTCTGACAAATTTGCTTGATTTCTTAAATTGATATGAACAATGATGTCATATTATCTAAATTACCAAAAATTCACCCATAAGCTCCACATCGGCGCACGGCAAAGATGGCGCTGTACTTTGGTAGTTAGGAAATTAGTTGATTTGCCGTAAACAAAGAGTCGCGATTCAATGTCAAACATCAGAATGGTTAGACGTGACAAGTGGTGTGCCACAAGGACAATAGGTGGGACTGACTTTCTTTCTCGTATATTTTGATGGTACTGATAATGGGATGCATTGTAAGATATCGAAATGCGCAGACAGAATTAAACCGAGAAATACATCCACAACACAAAATGAATGTCTGCAGCTTCAGTCGGACATACATAAACTGCTTGTCTAGGGTAGCAAGTGGCAAATAAATGTCTGCATCAAAAATATCGATAAGTGTGGTATACAGGGTGTGACGTACTGTTAGTGGACTGAACCTGGGTGTGAAGTGGCCGGAGGAAGGGGTGGAAATCTCTGCATAGCATAGGAAACCTAACCAGGATTGAGGGCAGTTTTACTACTGCAAAATATGTTACTATTTTGCCGGACATTTTCCTCCCCTCACTCCAGGAGCGGAACTTCCCATTCCCCGCCGGCCCCATCCTCTTTCTTCACGGCCTCTGCTCTGTCCACACGGCCCGGGCTGTTCACCAATGGCTTGCTGGCAAAGGAGACCTGCAGTTGCTCGAGCGGCCAAGCAAGGGGTGCAATAGTAATCCCATTGAAAATATTTGGGCAAACATCGTCAACTGCTGGGAGCCAGAGAGAGAGTGGACACCAGACGAACTTTTGGCCCACACTAGTCATCAGTGGGAACTGTTCAGTAGCCAGCCTCACCTCGTCCACAACCATGACTCCTCTATGCCAGACAGAATAAGGGTTGTGCTTAAGAAGGAGGGCGACTGGACTCGTTTCTAAGAAAGTAAATGGGGAAAAACATAAAAAGTTGTCTGAGTACTCCTACTGAACTTGCCTCTAGTGATATTTTTCAAACCTTAAAGAAGTTTCAGTGAAAAGCATAATTAACACTATGAATAGACGAGTTAGATAACCAGTCGGTGACATCTTAATAGCGTAATGTAGAAGCAAAAAGGTTATCTCTGATGCCTCACTAAGTGACTGGGTTAAAGTGGAGTGCCAGGGGCTACGACACTCATGTATGTAGGAGGTTCATTTTAGCATTCCTGTCCTTGACCTACCCCTTCCTGCATCAATTATGTTTTTCTTCTTAATCAACATTTCATGAACCAAAGAAAAATTGATGGAATATTTTCTTTTAATGGCATTACAGCCATTACAATACTGTATTTCCATTGTGTAAGGAAACACTTTGTAAATGAAGCATTTGAATTTTACAAAACTGTTTCCACTCCAACCAGCAACTGGTTATCAGTTTAGGGTTCGTCGAACAATGTTAATAGGCAAGTTGGCAACTGTCTTTATACTTACTTAAACTCTATTCCAGGTGGGAATAAAGCTGGTAGTCGTGTGGCGCCTCTCATATCCCCTTCAATACTCACAACAGTCCTCCATTCTCTTATGGCCTATATTATCTTGAGACATAGAGCAGTAGATCGTGTGTTCTCTTCAATCCTCACTCTGTACTACACTTACTGACACAGTGGTTTTTGCCCAGCTTTCATTGTTTACCAGTGGTAAGGAAACAGGAGTGTAGATCTATAAAGAAAAAATTGTGAGATTCGCTAAGCAATTATTGTTGGTAGACTTGGAAGATCGACTACTATGGCCCTTTCTTCAACAGAAAATCTAGTTTTTTAACATACACACACACACACACACACACACACACACACTGAGGCTGCAGTTACACCAAACGAGTCGAGCAGAGTCGAGTCATTAGTCATTCGATTCGAGTCAAATTGACTAATTCTTGCTCACACCGAAAGATTCAGAACGAGTCAGGTTTGTGAGTGTGCAGGGTGATCTCGAGCAGTAGAAACACATATTCTCTCGAGGAATGACATGATCTATTGTGGGTTCGACCCCGTAGGAGGAGGAGGAGGAGGAACTCATTGTGGATACGTGAAGTCAACACCAAAAGACCACATTTTCATATATTTGGTCACTTATTCCCGGACTTGGCTAACAACCATCCAGACATATCCTGCATTTCCTGAAGTATGATGTCTTGAAACTTGGTGAACAAGACAGGATCATCTCTCAAGGACATGGACACAAACTACTGACGAACAGATGAAGAAAGAATAGCCATAATTGTTCAGTAAGAATTATCATGTATTGATGACAGGTGGTGAGGTTATATATCAGTAGTGATGACAGGTGGTGAGGTATCAGTATTGATGACAGGTGGTGAGGTTACATATCAGTATTGATGACAGGTGGTGAGCTTATGTATCAGTATTGATGACAGGTGGTGAGGTTATATATCAGCATTGATGACAGGTGGTGAGCTTATGTATCAGTATTGACGACAGGTGGTGAGGTTATATATCAGTATTGATGACAGGTGGTGAGGTTATATATCAGTATTGATGACAGGTGGTGAGGTTATATATCAGTATTGATGACAGGTGGTGGTGAGCTTATATATCAGTATTGATGACAGGTGGTGAGCTTATGTATCAGTATTGATGACAGGTGGTGAGCTTATATATCAGCATTGATGACAGGTGGTGAGGTTATATATCAGTATTGATGACAGGTGGTGGTGAGGTTATATATCAGTATTGATGACAGGTGGTGAGCTTATGTATCAGTATTGATGACAGGTGGTGAGCTTATATATCAGTATTGATGACAGGTGGTGGTGAGCTTATATATCAGTATTGATGACAGGTGGTGAGCTTATATATCAGTATTGATGACAGGTGGTGAAGTTATATATCAGTATTGATGACAGGTGGTGAGCTTATATATCAGTATTGATGACAGGTGGTGGTGAGCTTATATATCAGTATTGATGACAGGTGGTGAGGTTATATATCAGTATTGATGACAGGTGGTGAGCTTATATATCAGTATTGATGACAGGTGGTGAGGTTATATATCAGTATTGATGACAGGTGGTGAGCTTATATATCAGTATTGATGACAGGTGGTGAGGTTATATATCAGTATTGATGACAGGTGGTGAGGTTATATATCAGTATTGATGACAGGTGGTGAGCTTATATATCAGTATTGATGACAGGTGGTGAGGTTATATATCAGTATTGATGACAGGTGGTGAGCTTATATATCAGTATTGATGACAGGTGGTGAGCTTATGTATCAGTATTGATGACAGGTGGTGAGCTTATATATCAGTATTGATGACAGGTGGTGAGCTTATATATCAGTATTGATGACAGGTGGTGAGCTTATATATCAGTATTGATGACAGGTGGTGAGCTTATATATCAGTATTGATGACAGGTGGTGAGCTTATATATCAGTATTGATGACAGGTGGTGAGGTTATATATCAGTATTGATGACAGGTGGTGAGCTTATGTATCAGTATTGATGACAGGTGGTGAGGTTATGTATATCAGTATTGATGACAGGTGGTGAGCTTATATATCAGTATTGATGACAGGTGGTGAGCTTATATATCAGTATTGATGACAGATGGTGAGGTTATGTATCAGTATTGATGACAGGTGGTGAGGTTATATATCAGTATTGATGACAGGTGGTGAGCTTATATATCAGTATTGATGACAGGTGGTGAGCTTATATATCAGTATTGATGACAGGTGGTGGTGAGGTTATATATCAGTATTGATGACAGGTGGTGAGCTTATATATCAGTATTGATGACAGGTGGTGAGCTTATATATCAGTATTGATGACAGGTGGTGGTGAGCTTATGTATCAGTATTGATGACAGGTGGTGGTGAGGTTATATATCAGTATTGATGACAGGTGGTGAGGTTATATATCAGTATTGATGACAGGTGGTGAGGTTATATATCAGTATTGATGACAGGTGGTGAGGTTATATATCAGTATTGATGACAGGTGGTGAGCTTATGTATCAGTATTGATGACAGGTGGTGGTGAGGTTATATATCAGTATTGATGACAGATGGTGAGGTTATGTATCAGTATTGATGACAGGTGGTGAGCTTATATATCAGTATTGATGACAGGTGGTGAGGTTATATATCAGTATTGATGACAGGTGGTGAGGTTATATATCAGTATTGATGACAGGTGGTGAGGTTATGTATCAGTATTGATGACAGGTGGTGAGGTTATGTATCAGTATTGATGACAGGTGGTGAGGTTATGTATCAGTATTGATGACAGGTGGTGAGCTTATGTATCAGTATTGATGACAGGTGGTGAGCTTATGTATCAGTATTGATGACAGGTGGTGAGGTTATATATCAGTATTGATGACAGGTGGTGAGGTTATATATCAGTATTGATGACAGGTGGTGAGGTTATGTATCAGTATTGATGACAGGTGGTGAGGTTATGTATCAGTATTGATGACAGGTGGTGAGGTTATGTATCAGTATTGATGACAGGTGGTGAGCTTATGTATCAGTATTGATGACAGGTGGTGAGCTTATGTATCAGTATTGATGACAGGTGGTGAGCTTATGTATCAGTATTGATGACAGGTGGTGAACTTATATGCCAGTATAAGTTAGAATACACATTTTAATTTACGCTTCACCTTTAAGAGATATAAGTTAGTATACACAACATAAGTTAGGCTTCACCTCTAAAGTTAGAATAATCTGAAAAATTAGAAAACTGCATTGGAGGAGCCATGTGATGACGTCATGTTAGTGGCTCCAGTAATAATGCTGGAAACAGGAGCAGCCAGGTGATGACGTCATGTTAGTGGCTCCAGTAATAATGCTGGAAACAGGAGCCAGGTGATGACGTCATGTTGGTGGCTCCAGTAATAATGCTGGAAACAGGAGCCAGGTGATGACGTCATGTTAGTGGCTCCAGTAATAATGCTGGAAACAGGAGCCAGGTGATGACGTCATGTTAGTGGCTCCAGTAATAATGCTGGAAACAGGAGCCAGGTGATGACGTCATGTTAGTGGCTCCAGTAATAATGCTGGAAACAGGAGCCAGGTGATGACGTCATGTTGGTGGCTCCAGTAATAATGCTGGAAACAGGAGCCAGGTGATGACGTCATGTTAGTGGCTCCAGTAATAATGCTGGACGACAGGAGCCATGTGATGACGTCATACAATGTCCACGCTGTATACAATATTTGTCAGTATAACAAGTAAACGCTCTGTTTCCAGCTATTGTTTCTTTTACCGCAAGAAAATTTTCAGAAATAAATTCCTGTGTGACGTGCCTGATGTGGACGAGGTGATGTTGGATGGAGAGTCCATTTCCTTCACGAACTTCAACGAACAGAAGGTATTTCAGAAGAACTTACTAAACTGTCAACATCATCCTATGCCTGACATGATACCCATAAAGCTTCATGTTTTATTACGAAACCACTAGTCGCTATAATGTCCAGGTCGGTAACTTGTATCAAAGTGAATGTCATGAATGACTCCACACCACAGGTCCAGACCCACTTGACTGGAAGTTATGACTATCTTTCTTGCGTGTTGACGGACGGACGGACGGGTGTGAGGAGGTGGAGGAATCTAGGAGCGGGTTCTGAGGCAGAGATGGTCAACCAATTACAGCCGTAATCTACGTACTCGATCTGTCATCTAGATTAAAGATATTCGACCACTTGATGTGATGACGTGGTAACTCTTGGCTTTTCACTTCTTCCCTCTGCGCGCGTATGCGGTAAGCGCCACTGCTAAAGGGCAAAACCTTTTCTTAGCTACTTAGACTTAAGTAGGTCCTCTCTCTCTCTCTCTCTCTCTCTCTCTCTCTCTCTCTCTCTCTCTCTCTCTCTCTCTCTCTCTCTCTGTATCTATCTATCTCTCGTTATCATTCTATCTTCGATCTATCTGTCTATCTATCTATCTAGCCAACTCACTTTCACTTTCTCTTGTCTTCCAAGCCTGATCACGTAGCAGCCACTTCCTTGTCTTCACCTGATGCTCTTTCTCTTCCTCTTCATCCAGAATTATGGCATTCATTGCTAATTCCATGTCAGTAAACTTTGCCATCTCGAAAATCACTGATTTCAAACTGTACTGATATGTGTGCACAGGCATCATTGATGCGTCATGGATTTCACCGACACTAAACTGACACGTCACTGACACGTTACTGACACGTCACTGACACGTCACTGATATGTTTGAATTGACCTCAAGTCGCTCCACAACCGATGTCCGGCCCATATTAACCCTGATGTCCCCAGCGCCAAGCAGGAGGAGGAGGATCGCGAGAAGCTTCTGGAAGATTTCGAGAACGTCTTGGTGGACCCAGAGGTGTTCCATGGAGAACACGACTGCGGACCATGTCTGGCACGCCCATGAAGATCCAGCTGCAGGAGGTGCAGCCCTTTACACTCCACACTCCTTCGAACCATCCCCCTGGCCTGGCCAGCAGACACCAGGCAGATGTCAGACAGCTTGGTGCAACAGGGGATCATCCAGTCACTAGACGATGTATCGGAGTGGTGTCATCCCATGAAGAGAGGCGTCCACACCACCCACCGTGGACCTCACCAAGCTGAACAAGCGGCCCGCCACCCACCACCCTCTCCCAACACCGCACAACGCTGTCATGGAGTTCGCTCCTGGCTCCAGATGTTTCACCACGGTGGACGCGATACTGGGATACTGGCAGCTTCCGCTAGGAGAGGAGGCGCAACCGTTCACCATCTTCATAAGTCTGTGGAGACGTTACAAGTTTCTGCGTGGCCGGCTTTATGGGATCCGTGTCCACTTTCCTCCTAAGACATTTCCAAACCATTCTTCCTTTATACCCTCACTTAGAGCCAGAACATCCAGGTTTCTTTCCTCAAACATACTATCTATCTCTCCTCTTCTCATCTTGGTCACATCAACACACTTTTAGACACCCCAGCCTGAGCCTTCGAGGAGGATGAGAGCATTCACTGCTTGGCTCCTTCTTCTGTCCCATCTTTTAGAAACTGAAATACGAGAAGAGGAATTCTTTCTCCATACCTCAGGGATAAATACATTAACAGAATTATCATATAATATTAAATACCAGAGCTGTGTGTGTTTCATCTCTATGTACCTTCTCCCTTATTCCCAGCACAAACACATAGTGATACTGCTTATGTTTTTGAAGCCTGAGTTTTCAAAAGGTATCAAATCATATCAAAATGCCATACATACAACTCATGTACAGAATATCTTGGTCCTGTAGTTTTCTTCCAACTTTACACAAATAAAACTAATTTCTTCAGGTGCATGAATCAAAACTGTCTTTATCAGAGTGCAGCCATCTCATTCACTTACTGTATCCATACACTTTTAGTAAATAACTTTACTTAAAAGTTCTCCATATACAAACAAACTACAACCTTTTTTTCATACTAAGCAAGAACGATAATGTTAGAAGAATCAGCAAACGTTACAACATTTTGTGGTACCACCATCCTTTATACTGTATATATGTATATATAGTATATATACATTTTTTTCATACTATTCGCCATCTCCCACGATAGCGAGGTAGCGTTAAGAACAAAGGATTGAGCCTTTGAGGGAAATCCTCACTTAGCCCCCTTCTCTGTTCCTTCTTTTGGAAAATTAAGAACAAGAGGGGAGGAATTCCAGGCCTCACACTGCCTCCCCATTTAGTCTCCTCCTACGACACGCAGGTAGTACGTGGGAAGTATTCTTTCTCCTCTATCCAAAAAGACAATTATAATAATATATATATATATATATATATATATATATATATATATATATATATATATATATATATATATATATATATATATATATATATATATATGATTAAGAGGGTGAAGGCATGTACAGAGCATCAGATTGGGGAAGAGCAGTGTGGTTTCAGAAGTGGTGAAGGATGTGTGGATCAGGTGTTTGCTTTGAAGAATGTATGTGAGAAATACTTAGAAAAGCAAATGGATTTGTATGTAGCATTTATGGATCTGGAGAAGGCATATGATAGAGTTGATAGAGATGCTCTGTGGAAGGTACTAAGAATATATAGTGTGGGAGGCAAGTTGTTAGAAGCAGTGAAAAGTGTTTATTGAGGATGTAAAGCATGTGTACGTGTAGGAAGAGAGGAAAGTGATTGGTTCTCAGTGAATGTAGGTTTGCGGCAGGGGTGTGTGATGTCTCCATGGTTGTTTAATTTGTTTATGGATGGGGTTGTTAGGGACGTGAATGCAAGAGTCTTGGAAAGAGGGGCAAGTATGAAGTCTGTTGGGGATGAGAGAGCTTGTTGTTGTTCGCTGATGATACAGCGCTGGTGGCTGATTCATGTGAGAAACTGCAGAAGCTGGTGACTGAGTTTGGTAAAGTGTGTGAAAGAAGAAAGTTAAGAGTAAATGTGAATAAGAGCAAGGTTATTAGGTACAGTAGGGTTGAGGGTCAAGTCAATTGGGAGGTAAGTTTGAATGGAGAAAAACTGGAGGAAGTAAAGTGGTTTAGATATCTGGGAGTGGATCTGGCAGCAGATGGAACCATGGAAGCGGAAGTGGATCATAGGGTGGGGGAGGGGGCGAAAATCCTGGGAGCCTTGAAGAATGTGTGAAAGTCAAGAACATTATCTCGGAAAGCAAAAATGGGTATGTTTGAAGGAATAGTGGTTCCAACAATGTTGTGTGGTTGCGAGGCGTGGGCTATGGATAGAGTTGTGCGCAGGAGGATGGATGTGCTGGAAATGAGATGTTTGAGGACAATGTGTGGTGTGAGGTGGTTTGATCTAGTAAGTAACGTAAGGGTAAGAGAGATGTATGGAAATAAAAAAAGCGTGGTTGAGAGAGCAGAAAAGGGTGTTTTGAAATGGTTTGGGCGCATAGAGAGAATGAGTGAGGAAAGATTGACCAAGAGGATATATGTGTCGGAGGTGGAGGGAACGAGGAGAAGTGGGAGACCAAATTGGAGGTGGAAAGATGGGGTGAAAAAGATTTTGTGTGATCGGAGCCTGAACATGCAGGAGGGTGGAAGGAGGGCAAGGAATAGAGTGAATTGGATCGATGTGGTATACCGGGGTTGACGTGCTGTCAGTGGATTGAATCAGGGCATGTGAAGCGTCTGGGGTAAACCATGGAAAGCTGTGTAGGTATGTATATTTGCGTGTGTGGACGTGTATGTATATATATGTGTATGGGGGTGGGTTGGGCCATTTCTTTCGTCTGTTTCCTTGCGCTACCTCGCAAACGCGGGAGACAGCGACAAAGCAAAAAAAAAAAAAAGAATATATATATGTATATATATATATATATATATATATATATATATATATATATATATATATATATATATATATATATATATATATATATATATATATATATATATATATATATATATATATATATATTACTTCTTCATCCCACCACTCACTACCCTTTCTAATCAACCCACCTCCCACGCTTCTAATGCCACAAGCATCTTTTGCGCAAGCCATCACTGCTTCCCCTTACCTCCTTTGTCAGTGAAAGAGAAGAGAGAAGCATTTGGACGATTTATGCAGGGACAAAATGCAAATGAGTGGGAGATGTATAAAAGGAACAGGCAGGGGGTCAAGAGAAAGGTGCAAGAGGTGAAAAAGAGGGCAAATGAGAGTTGGGGTGAGAGAGTATCATTAAATTTTAGGGAGAACAAAAAGATGTTTTGGAAGAAGGTAAATAAAGTACGTAAGACTAGAGAGCAAATGGGAACTTCAATTAAGGGGGTTAATGGGGAGGTGATAACAAGTAGTGGTGATATGAGAAGGAGATGGAGTGAGTATTTTGAAAGTTTGTTGAATGTGTTTGATGATAGAGTCGCAGATATAGGGTGTTTTGGTCGAGGTGGTGTGCAAAGTGAGACGGGTTAGGGAAAATGATTTGGTAAACAGAGAAGAGGTAGTAAAAGCTTTGCGGAAAATGAAAGCCAGCAAGGCAGCGGGTTTGGATGGTATTGCAATGGAATTTTAAAAAAAGGGGGTGACTGTATTGCTGACTGGTTGGTAAGGTTATTTAATGTATGTATGATTCATTGTGAGGTGCCTGAGGATTGGCGGAATGCGTGCATAGTGCCATTGTACAAAGGCAAAGGGGATAAGAGTGAGTGCTCAAATTACAGAGGTATAAGTTTGTTGAGTATTCCTGGGAAATTATATGGGAGGGTATTGAATGAGATGGTGAAGGCATGTACAGAGCATCAGATTGGGGAAGAGCAGTGTGGTTTCAGAAGTGGTAGAGGATGTGTGGATCAGGTGTTTGCTTTGAAGAATGTATGTGAGAAATACTTAGAAAAGCAAATGGATCTGTATGTAGTATTTATGGATCTGGAGAAGGCATATGATAGAGTTGATAGAGATGCTCTGTGGAAGGTTTTAAGAATATATGGTGTGGGAGGCAAGTTGTTAGAAGCAGTGAAAAGTTTTCATTGAGGATGTAAGGCATGTGTACGTGTAGGAAGAGAGGAAAGTGATTGGTTCTCAGTGAATGTAGGTTTGCGGCAGGGGTGTGTGATGTCTCCATGGTTGTTTAATTTGTTTATGTAGATGGGGTTGATAGGGAGATGAATGCAAGAGTTTTGGAAAGAGCGGCAAGTATGAAGTCTGTTGTGGATGAGAGAGCTTGGGAAGTGAGTTAGTCGTTGTTCGCTGATGATACAGCGCTGGTGGCTGATTCATGTGAGAAACTGCAGAAGCTGGTGACTGAGTTTGGTAAAGTGTGTGAAAGAAGAAAGTTAAGAGTAAATGTGAATAAGAGCAAGGTTATTAGGTACAGTAGGGTTGAGGGTCAAGTCAATTGGGAGGTAAGTTTGAATGGAGAGAAACTGGAGGAAGTAAAGTGTTTTAGATATCTGGGAGTGGATCTGGCAGCGGATGGAACCATGGAAGCGGAAGTGAATCATAGGGTGGGGGAGGGGTGAAAATTCTGGGAGCCTTGAAGAATGTATGGAAGTCGAGAACATTATCTCCGAAAGTAAAAATGGGTATGTTTGAAGGAATAGTGGTTCCAACAATCTTATATGGTTGCGAGGTGTGGGCTATGGATAGGGTTGTGCGCAGGATGGTGGATTTGCTGGAAATGAGATGTTTGAGGACAATATGTGGCGTGAGGTGGTTTGATCGAGTAAGTACTGTAAGGGTAAGTGAGATGTGTGGAAATGAAAAGAGTGTGGTTGAGAGAGCAGAAGAGGGTGTTTTGAAATGGTTTGGGCACATGGAGAGAATGAGTGAGGAAAGATTGACCAAGAGGATATATGTGTCGGAGGTGGAGGGAACGAGGAGAAGTGGGAGACCAAATTGGAGGTGGAAAGATGAGTGAAAAAGATTTTGTGTGATCGGGGCCTGAACATGCAGGAGGGTGAAAGGAGGGCAAGGAATAGAGTGAATTGGAGCGATGTGGTATACCGGGGTTGACGTGCTGTCAGTGGATTGAATCAGGGCATGTGAAGCGTCTGGGGTAAACCATGGAAAGCTGTGTAGGTATCTATATTTGCGTGTGTGGACGTATGTATATACATGTGTATGGGGGTGGGTTGGGCCATTTCTTTTGTCTGTTTCCTTGCGCTACCTCGCAAACGCGGGAGACAGCGACAAAGCAAAAAAAAAAAAAATTATATATATATATATATATATATATATATATATATATATATATATATATATATATATATATATCCCTGGGTATAGGGGATTAAGAATACTTCCCACGTATTCCCTGCGTGTCGTAGAAGGCGACTAAAAGGGGAGGGAGCGGGGGACTGGAAATCCTCCCCTCTCGGTTCTTTTTTTTTAATTTTCCAAAAGGAGGAACAGAGGGGGGCCAGGTGAAGATATTCCACAAAGTCCCAGTCCTCTGTTCTTAACGCTACCTCGCTAACGCGGGAAATGGCGAATAGTTTGAAAGAAAGAAATATATATATATATATATATATATATATATATATATATATATATATATATATATATATATATATTAGTTAATTGCCTCTGCCATTTCGATTACTATAAAGAAAATGGCAATAAAAGTATTTTTTTATGCTTCGAAAAGTATAACCGCTTTTCACAAATGAACAGTACTGGAAAATTACTACAATCCAAAGTTTAACTGCATCAGTACCTCGTCCATGAAGAAATCTAATAACAACAGTGACATCACACTGCAGACCAAACTTCACTGGAATCAATCACTCTTTTCTCTTCCTTCTCGCACACACTCCTTACACGCCTCGTAAACCATACTATTGTTAAGCCTTTCCAAAATCCATGTATATCAAATCTCTCGTATGCCTTTTCCATGTCACCCACAAAGTCCCTTTTCACACATATTCTTTAAAACGAAAACCTGATCTACACATATTCTACTATCTCTAAACTATATATTGTTCACCCCAATCTGATGCTCTTTACCTATCTCCATCCTTTCAATCACCAATCTCCTATACAACTCACCAGGTATATTCAACAAACTCATAGTTCTGCTGTTCGATAACTCCCCCTTGTACCCGTTGCTGTTATACGCTGGCACTATAGATGAATTCCGCCAATCCTCATCCACCTCTCCATGATCCATACATACACCAAAAATCCCAACTAACTGATCAACGATACAGTCACCCCCTTCCTTAAGATGTACACATTTCATTTTATTCAAGGCTTTAACCACCTCATCTCTTTTTACCACACCATTTTCCATGGCTCTCTCGCTTTGCATACCTCATCGATCCAAATACCTTGTATCTATCATCCTTCCTGTATCTATCATCCTATCATCAAACACATTCAACAATCCTTTGGAATACTCACTCCATCTCCTCCTCATCTCATCACCCGTTACCACTTCCCCATTTGCCTCTCCCACTGTCGTTCTCATTTGTTCACCTGTTTTATCACACTAATAACTTCTTCTTTTCCTTGAAGTTTACTGATGATCGATCACCTAAACTCTCATTTGACCTCTTTTTCAACCCCTGCTCCTTCATCTTGACCTCTTCCGCTTTCTCATATGCATCTGCCAATCATTTGCATCCTTTTCCTTTCAATACCGCCCATAGACCTCCATTTTGTCTTTCATTAGTAACTTTACTTCGTTCTGCCACTACTCGCTACCCTTTCTCACCTACTCATCTACTACCTTCCTCTTTCATATGCCAGAAGTGCTTCCCTAAATATTTGTCATTCCTCACCCACTCTCCTTGTTTCGTTAACCTTTGCCTTTTATCATTGTACACCCAGTCTTTTCTGGTATTTTTTCATATAATTATCTTTTCCAAACTCACCTACTTGCACAACCCTCATCTTACACTCACTTATGTATGTGTCTCTTTTGAACCAGATATTCCCAATCACTAGTCCTTTTTCAGCACACAACTCCACAAGCTCTTCACCATTCCTATTCACCTCACTAAATATCTCATATTCCCCACTTTTACTCCCCATGGTCACATTACACATAACTCACACTTGCATTTAAATCACCCATCGATATAACCCATTTTCTCGCAATAAAGCTTCTGACACACTAACTCAGCTGCTCCTAAAACACTTGTCTCTCATCCCTCTCCTCATAAGTAGTAATAATCACCCGACTCTCACAAGCCACTTTAATTCTTACGCACATTAGTCTGGAGCGCACTTTCTACAATCTGTCACACACACCCAGAACTCCTGCTTCATCAGCAGTGCGACCCCTTCCTTTGCTCTTGCCGGCTATGTATCCATGCAACTGGAATGACAGCAGGTCTTTGCCAATGTTGTCCACCAATTCGGAGTTCAGGCGAGTCCTGAGGTTGTGTCCACTTAGCTCTGGAGGTTTACAGGGTTCTGGGGTTATGGATTCCCATCATCTTCAGTTCTGCTGTGTTCTGAAATTTATTGTCCAAGTAGGTGGAATTCTACCGTGTCCTGGGGCTTCTAGGGCTTACTAGATATCCGGTGGGTCACAGAGCTCTGATGTGTATTCAGCTGGGGTTGTGGTGGGTCCTTGGGATATGATGTCCACTTATACCCTGTTCACTCAGACCTGATAGCCAAGAAATGTTTGAATTAAGGATGCTCATTGGGTAGTGCAACACTGAAGAGCGTGGTAAATCTATAGTTCTTCTCATTTCAGCTCATATAAGTTTATAATTGTAAATTGTTTGCAATATCAGCAGCCAGTTTGAATATGGAATAATTTCCGAAGCTAAAGAGGTAAAAATTAGCGTAAAAGTTAATCGTTACCAAAGAAATTTAAAGATGATTATAAAGTTTTCTAAAACGATGAGTGACGTTTAAAGTAAATGAGGGCATGTAGGTGTTTCCAGTCAATAAGATTACGTGTGTTGTCTCATAATGCAATGTGCCAACTGTATGGGACTCGTAACGTAAATATTGATTAGCTGCCAGTTTTTGTCATTCTGTAGATAATCATTAATTACCAGTTTACACAATTTATTTATAAATCATATGTGTTTAGCTCTATTTTGCACGATTCAAAGAAAAAAAATTGGCATTAGGAGTTTAAAGGGCGAACATCTGACACCAGCACATTACACGCGCTTTTTATTCGGCAAGATGCTTTTCGCATTGGTCTCTATATTTCGGGAGATACAAGATCAATCAAATAGTATTCCTGAAATGTTATACCACCTCTTATTTCGTTTTATTTCTGGTTGATGAAATATTTGAAAATGAAGAAATGGCGGGAAACTAGAGCGGCGCGTGCCAAAGTCTGCCGACGTTGCAACTTACTCCCATTTATTCAAACGTTTCTGGTGTTTACTTCCCACCTTCTTACTCCAGTGTGATGATATTATGAAAACCTTTCATTATAGAATTGAGAATTCTTTGAATTCTCTCTCTCTCTCTCTCTCTCTCTCTCTCTCTCTCTCTCTCTCTCTCTCTCTCTCTCTCTCTCTCTCTCTCTCTCTCTCTCTCTCTCTCTCTCTCTCTCTCATGTGTGTTTTATGAGTGGCATGTAAACTATCATATGGACTCAGATCTAGCTTGGAAAATACACTAAGGTAATGTAATGATGTTTTAGGCTTGAACAGGTCAGATGTGGCGTTTACAGAGCCAGTGGACGAGTCGGTGTTATAGCAATTGTCAGATTTTCAAGTCTTAACCAATAGTAATTACGTCTGATAATCATAGAATATCAAGAGATATCTTACATATAT
>NC_092246.1:15013791-15113791 GCF_036320965.1 Panulirus ornatus
AAGCCAAGCAAGTATGAATATGTACGTGTATATTTGTATATACATATGTGTATGTGTATGTATTTATATATGTATACGTATATATGTACGTGTTTATACGTATATATGCCCGTATAGGAGTGGATGGGTCTTTCTTATTTCGTTTCCTGGCGCTACCTCGCTGACGCGAGAAACGGTGATCACGGATAATTAGAATATAATGAATGAATAAATAGATACATAAATTGATATATATATATATATATATATATTATACAAACCTCCAACAGCCAGGATCGAACCCGGGACCCCTGTGCAAGAGGCGGGAATGCAAACCGCTAGGGTATGGGCTTGGCTAATAAGAAATAAATATTATTACACGAAAGTGCACTAGGGAACTTATCGTGTTTCATTTTCCCCGCGGACTCATAGGAATATATATATATATATATATATATATATATATATATATATATATATATATATATATATATATATATATATATATCATATTTCTACATGTACTTATCATACGTTGTTGCTGTCTCCGGCGTTAGCGAGGTAGCGCAAGAAAAGAGACAAAAGAATGGCCCAACCCACTCACGCACATATACATAGCTATACATTTCAATATATACATACATGTACGTACACATACAAATACATATATACACATTCATACTTGCTGCCCTCAGCCATTCTCGTCGCCACCCTGCCACACATGAAATTGCAACCCCTTTCCCCATCACGCTAGCGCGAGGTAGCACTAGGAAAAGACAACAAAGGCCACATTCGTTCACACTCAGTCTCTAGCCGTCATATGTAATGCACCGAAACCACAGCTCCCTTTCCACATCTACGCCCCACAAAACTTTCCATGGTTTACTCCAGACACTTCACATGTCCTAGTTCAATACACTGACAGCACGTCGACCCCGGCATACCACATCGTTCCAATTCACTTTATTCCTTGCATGCCTTTCACCCTCGTGCATGTTCAGGCCCTGATCCCTCAAAATCTTTTTCACTCCATCCTTCCACCTCCAGTTTGGTCTCCCACTTCTCCTCGTTCCCTCACCTCTGACACATATATCCTATTTGTCAATCTTTCCTCACTCATTCTCTCCATGTGAACAAACCATTTCAATACACCCTCGTCTGCTCTCTCAACCACACTCTTTTTATTACCACACATCTCTCTTACCATTTCATTACTTACGCGATCAAACCACCTTACACAACATATTGTCCTCAAACATCTCATTTCCAACACACATACCCTCCTCCGCACAACCCTATCTATGGCCCACGCCTCGCAACCACATAACATTGTTGGAACCACTATTCCTTCAAACATACCCATTCTTGCTTTCCGAGATAATGTTCTCGCCTTCCACACATTCTTCAACGCTCCCAGAACCTATGCCCCCTCCCCCACGCTGTAACTCACTTCCGCTTCCATGGTTCCATCCGCTGTTAAATCCACTCCCAGATATCTAAAACACTTCACTTCCTCCAATTTTTCTCCATTCAAACTTGCCTCCCAATTGACCTGTCCCTCAACCCTACTGTTCCTAATAACCTTTCTCTTATTCACATTTACTCTCTGCTCTCTTCTTTCACACACTTTACCAAACTCTGTCACCTGCTTCTGCATTTTCTCACCCGAATCAGCCACCAGCGATGTATCGTCAGCGAACAACTGACTCACTTCCCAAGCCCTCTCATCCACAACAGATTGCATGTGCTTTTATTGTCCATAGTCGGTTCCCCATTCTCGTTTACTTAGGGTCCTATTCCACTCCTTATATGTTTCTTATCATTGATATATCTATCATAACTTTTAGGATCTCTATTACTATCTCTTGCAATACTCACTTCGTATTCTCTCCAGGCATTTTTGATAAGAACTTTCACTTTTCCTCTGATTGTGTTATATTGCGTTGCATTATCATTGGTCATATACTAAGGATCTCGAACATGTAGTGAGTAATCACAGTCAAACTGTAGCCACACTGTATGCTGGAACAATGAGTCACTCAACAATATAAATAGGTTCTGTTAAAGAGAAGATAACAGGTGATATCTAAGTGATGCGAAGATCAGGTAATGTTAAAGCCAACGTAAAAGGTGACATTTGAGTGATCAGAAGATCGCAAATCGTTGATTTTTCTCTCGATTTATAACGATTAATATAATTCTTCTGAAATCATTGCATATTTGCATTTTCTTGCAGGCGTCCTCCAGTTCTCCATCGACCCGGGATACTAGCAGTGAGTACCAAGGGTGACAGAGATTCACTGTGAAAACATTTACTGTAAGTAAGTCGGTCTGACCGTAATCATAATGATGAAATTTAAAAAAAGGATTGGTTTTCCGATGATAGAATTTCTTAGAAACCTATTATCAAAATTTATCTGGATTACCATCACATTGTAAGCTAAAGAATCGACTGATGTAACTACTATGTATCTAACTGATCAGACATGTTTATTTTCCTTCAAGCTAGTAAGCCAAAATCATGACAAGTTATAGATTAAACATGTTTATTTTAATAACTGCCTCTGTTGATGTACATATCTATAAGACTAAGCTTCGAAATGATAATAGAAAAAATAATACGTTATAATGCAATGATTAATCAGCTGAGTGTAGTGATTAATGAGCCTCATATCACTGGTGATGAAGTAAGAGAATAATAACACGGTGATGTGTACCAGCAGAGTCTGGGAGGCCAGGATGCCAGCAGCCTCCCAGGGAGGTGGTGATGGCGAGCGGATCCTCCCTCACTCTCGCCTCGCCCAACTACCCCGCTGCTTACGACTACCGCACCAAGTGTGGCTGGATCATCAAGGTGAACAAGGGTTAAAATGTATTAGTAAAGTTTCGAGGGAGGTGTGTGATGAATAGTGTTAGAGTAGTGAAGGTTGACCAACATCATTTCACTCAAGTGTTGGGGTAAAGGTGTTGATTATCAGGTAGTTAACTTAATGATTATATTCATCTGGACACAGGTATTGATTGTCAGGTAGTTAACTTAATGATTATATTTATCTGGACACAGGTATTGATTGTCAGGTGGTTAACTTAATGATTATATTTAACTGGACACAGGTGTTGATTATCAGGTAGTTAACTTAATGATTATATTTATCTGGACTCAGGTATTGATTGTCAGGTAGTTAACTTAATGATTATATTCAACTGGACACAGGTATTGATTGTCAGGTAAACTTAATGATTATATTTATCTGGACACAGGTATTGATTGTCAGGTAGTTTACTTAATAATTATATCTATCTGGGCACAGGTATGAGGGCATGTCCCAGTGCAGATCTTTAAGTAGTAGTGAATTATTCAACCCTAATGATGGTTATCTGTTCCTGCTTGTATTCGTGTGTTTAACTGATAGAATATTACAGTGTATATGACCATTGCAGGAAAGCAGTAAAGGCGATACAAGTATCATATTGTGTCTGTCTGTCTGTATGTATGTGTGTTTGTGTGTGTGTGTGTGTGTGTGTGTGTGTGTGTGTGTGTGTATGTGTGTATGTGTGCGTCTTGAGCCTAGGGTATATGACGTAGTAGGAAATTATTTTAACAAAGTCAAAGATATTAGTATCAAAGATATTAGTATCAAAGATAAGATGTTCCTGGCAGACATTGTGAGATACTGGCTCAGATAATAAGGAACTATTGTACACTTGTGCTAACTCTTATATTTATACACATTATGATCCTCTGATGGTGCTGAGTTTGTCTTCTGTATCAGTGATGTTATGATGGAGGAGACTTGAAATGTAGGTCATTCATGGAACAGTGAGACGGAAGACACTGCTGGTGCTAAATGGTCATGAGGCATGGCATTTCCCTACACTTATAGTTGGCCACAATGAACATTAGTTTTCTTGAGTTTATGGATCTTCTTCAGGGAAATTAAGATTTAAGTTTACCAACTTTCATGTTTCTGAAATGTTACAGACAAAATCCTGAGAGGAGATGTGCTTTCGTGTATGTTAGCACCGTATAGTTACAAAGTCACAACCCATGTGTATGAGGCTGGTGCTTGTTAAATGTATCAGAGGATTTATCTCCCGTAGAGACAGAGGATTTATCTCCCTGAGAGAGACAGAGAATTTTACTCTTTCTTCCTCCAACAATTAAGATATTGTAGCCTTCCTTGTTTCTAAAACATGGTAGGTATGTATAGTATCATGGTCCAGTAAGACACTTTTTACAATATACCCAAAAATGTATATTCTGGGTTGCTGATATTTTTACAAGCTCAGTCACGTGAAACGGAACACAAAATGCAGATACATTTCCATAAACCCTGCACAATGTAAAGCTTAGTTTTGTCATACGAGTTTTATGTACTTTTCTACCAAGGTATCTACTAAGTTCATCATTTGACCATTGCTTGGTCCGCCAGTATTCATGATACTTGTTACAAGTCTGTCTTTTTACATGCCACATATCATACGTATATCAAATGAGCGATTTGACCTTTGTTGCCTATTCAGTAGGTGTGGGAAGTAGTGCTTAGCAAAAACACTTTTTTGACAACATTTTAAAAGATGTTCATGAACTTTGGTATGAAGATGTTATTCCACACATCCTTCATAATGCCAACGACACATTTGTGATGACCTTTTGTTTTGGCATTCATCAGAGATAAGATGTTATCTTGTATATATATTTTTTTTTCTACTGATCAATATCGTTTCAAGTAATGACGAAACTCGACACGTAGATTCATCCTAACAAGCCCCACACTGATACTGAAGTATGGTAGGTGACATACTATAGTGGCTTGCGATGATGGCCTAACTCATTAGTCGCCTGGTTTAATAAGATATGGAAAGGAGTGACTTCATCGTTATTGGTAGAGAACTTGAACTTTACTTTCTCTAACTTCCCTCCAGCCGACCAGCAGGAATGTTGTACTGACTCTGAGGTTTGACACCTTCGACTTGCAGCCAGTCAACATCGCTGGTAAATGCCCGGACTTCCTCAAGCTGAACAGGACCAGGTGAGCTTTAACTTCGCTAGTTGGTACTTTTATGTTTTCTTTAACGTCTTCGGCAGATATGTCTTACGTAGCCGACTAGTCATATGTAACAGTATAGATGCAACAATGATACAGTATGTCAAATTACGAATACAACAATGATACAGTATGTCAAAGTAACGAATGCAACAATGACACAGTATGTCAAAGTATTTTGAATGAAAATAGGAGGCAAGTGGTCGGTGAAGGTTTGTGTCTGACTTGCCAGGTACTGTGGCAACAACATCCCCCGCATCATCACAGCCACCAACGTCACAAGGTATAAAGTGATCTTCAAGACCAACGGTGGACAGAACTACAAAGGTTTCCAGTGCACCGTCACAGCCAACAACCCCAACACTGACAACTGCTGTGAGTGACTTCCAGTGTTCGTCAGCAAGTTCTGATGATAATGGCATCGTCTTGCAAACAACTCTTACATTATGGACACCAACTCCACACTGACCTATAATTATCAGGAATATTCTACAGTTTTTGGGTACACACATCGTCCCATACTCTAGCGTTTATTCTGAGACTGTCAACCTAATCTTCAAGTTCTTGCCTTATCCTATGATATTCTACATTAAGCCTCTTAACAAAGATCTAGAACTGTGTGATTCAGGTGGTGAAGAACGGGACGGGTTGCGCGCACTTGTTTATGCATTTAGCGCAAGAGGTGCCTGCCACTGACGCCATCACTCACATACCGGGCGATGGTCCTACCACGGAGCCAGTTACCGACAGTGAAGGTTTTCTAGGATTTCTCACCCGCCAGGGAGGTCGAATTCTTGCTGCTTCCCTTGGTAGATGGTTGAGTTACCACTATACCAAAGACATATTACTAATGTGTAATATCTAACCTTATCAGTCTAATCTCTAATGAGTGAGTTCTAACTTTCATCTAACCTGTGTATTTAGACTTTTAAACTTGAGCATCTATCCTGCTGCAGCATGTGGGGATCGAGGCCAGGCAAGGCGCTCCCCGAAGGATCTCAGTGTGGCTAAGGCAGAGTTCCCATGGCAGGCGGCGCTGGTGGTGACCAATACGTCCGAGCCTTTCTGTGGCGCCTCTATCATATACGAGCACTGGCTCCTCACTTCCGCTGCCTGCGCCCAGAGGTTGGTGGACATATGTGAGGTCGTGGATAAAGAAGGGGCGGTGGAAGTATTATCATGTCCAAAAAAAATCCAACGTGAGAGACCAGAGTCTTTGTGTAAGATGCCACGACGCTGTGAAAGAGAGAACCACATTGAGATGATGGATGTCGCCTTATGCGAGAAGGTGATAGTTCATTGGTAGGGTTGAGGTCTTCTGTCAGAGATGGTTGAGGCTTTGCGTGTGATAGATTGTTTGGCTGACCATTGTAATGAAAAGGTTGGCGAGTATTTAAGAGTCTGGAGGATCTTTGCTTGAAGGGACTTCAGGGAAATTAGTGTGAAGTTCCAGGGTTTTGTGTGCTTGAAAAGTTGATGGATCGTTCTGGTGTGTGGGATTTCAGGAAAGGATCTCTAGGTGTATGAGAGGTTAGGCGGGAAGCTTTATTGTGTGGGAGTTTAGGAGATCTTTCGTTGAGTGAAAGGATGGGAAGGAATAGCACTAAACCACACTAAACATTTAAGCAATTAGTCCACAGAAGATGTTGCCTGTCCTTACCGCTGAGCCGAACGCCAGAATGAACTGGGGTTTCCTAAAATGATCTTGTATCGTGTGAAGACGGATTTTTAGATGTGAGATAAGTTGATTTACTTTTTGCATATGATTTGTGATGTCTGCTGGTAAAAGCTTACTGTTTGTTTGAGCGGTTGAACTCTATATCTTTTAAAAGAATTGTTGGTATTTGTGCAAAGATTTGAAATGACCTCTCAGTAGAGAGGTTAGCTAGGTCCCGCTGAAAGATTAACTTTTTATGAATGTTTAGATACTTATGTGAGATATAGGAGAGTCTTCGTTTGACGAACTAACTATATGTTTGTGTGTGCAGGATCAAACACAACAAGTGTAACTACAACGTCATAGTGGGAACCCATAACCTGAGCGTTGCTGCACCGGAGCACACGAGACTCCCCATCAGGAAGGTCGTCATACATCCTGGATATGATATTGGTACTTCCACATTGATCATTTCATGATTATGTTAACATATCATTATATATATATATATATATATATATATATATATATATATATATATATATATATATATATATTTTTTTTTTTTTTTTTTTTTTTTTTTTTTTTTTATAATTTGTCGCTGTCTCCCGCGTTTGCGAGGTAGCGCAAGGAAACAGACGAAAGAAATGGCCCAACCCCCCCCATACACATGTACATACACACGTCCACACAGGCAAATATACATACCTACACAGCTTTCCATGGTTTACCCCGGACGCTTCACATGCCTTGATTCACTCCACTGACAGCACGTCAACACCGGTATACCACATCGCTCCAATTCACTCTATTCCTTGCCCTCCTTTCACCCTCCTGCATGTTCAGACCCCGATCACACAAAATCTTTTTCACTCCATCTTTCCACCTCCAATTTGGTCTCCCACTTCTCCTCGTTCCCTCCACCACCGACACATATATCCTCTTGGTCAATCTTTCCTCACTCATTCTCTCCATGTGCCCAAACCATTTCAAAACACCCTCTTCTGCTCTCTCAACCACGCTCATTTTATTTCCACACATCTCTCTTACCCTTACGTTACTTAATCGATCAAACCACCTCACACCACACATTGTCCTCAAACATCTCATTTCCAGCACATCCATCCTCCTGCGCACAACTCTATCCATAGCCCACGCCTCGCAACCATACAACTTTGTTGGAACCACTATTCCTTCAAACATACCCATTTTTGCTTTCCGAGATAATGTATATATATATATATATATATATATATATATATATATATATATATATATATATATATATATATATATATATATATATATATATATATATATATATAAAATATATATATATATATATGTATATATATATATATATATATATATATATATATATATATATATATATATATATATATATATATATATATAAATGTGAATAAGAGCAAGGTTATTAGGTACAGTAGGGTTGTGGGTCAAGTCAATTGGGAGGTGAGTTTGAATGGAGAAAAACTGGAGGAAGTGAAGTGTTTTAGATATCTGGGAGTGGATCTGGCAGCGGATGGAACCATGGAAGCGGAAGTGGATCATAGGGTGGGGGAGGGGGCGAAAATTCTGGGAGCCTTGAAGAATGTGTGGAAGTCGAGAACATTATCTCGGAAAGCAAAAATGGGTATGTTTGAAGGAATAGTGGTTCCAACAATGTTGTATGGTTGCGAGGCGTGGGCTATGGATAGAGTTGTGCGCAGGAGGATGGATGTGCTGGAAATGAGATGTTTGAGGACAATGTGTGGTGTGAGGTGGTTTGATCGAGTAAGTAACGTAAGGGTGAGAGAGATGTGTGGAAATAAAAAGAGCGTGGTTGAGAGAGCAGAAGAGGGTGTTTTGAAATGGTTTGGGCACATGGAGAGAATGAGTGAGGAAAGATTGACCAAGAGGATATATGTGTCGGAGGTGGAGGGAACGAGGAGAAGAGGAAGACCAAATTGGAGGCGGAAAGATGGAGTGAAAAAGATTTTGTGTGATCGGGGCCTGAACATGCAGGAGGGTGAAAGGAGGGCATGGAATAGAGTGAATTGGATCGATGTGGTATACCGGGGTTGAAGTGCTGTCGGTGGGTTGGATCGGGGCGTGTGAGGCGTCTGGGGTAAACCATGTAAAGCTGTGTAGGTATGTATATTTGCGTGTGTGGACGTATGTATATACATGTGTATGGGGGTGGGTTGGGCCATTTCTTTCGTCTGTTTCCTTGCGCTACCTCGCAAACGCGGGAGACAGCGACAAACCAAAAAAGAAAAAAAAAAAAAAAAAAAAAAAATATATATATATATATATATATATATATATATATATATATATATATATATATATATTTTTTTTTTTTTTCAAACTATTCGCCATTTCCCGCGTTAGCGAGGTAGCGTTAAGAACAGAGGACTGGGCCATTGAGGGAATATCTTCACCTGGCCCTCTTCTCTGTTCCTTCTTTTGGAAAATTAAAAAAAAAAAAAATTGCGAGGGGAGGATTTCCAGCCCCCCGCTCCCTCCCCTTTTAGTCGCCTTCTACGACACGCAGGGAATACGTGGGAAGTATTCTTTCTCCCCTATCCCCAGGGATATATATATATATATATATATATATATATATATATATATATATATATATATGGGAACAAATAAAGTCAGACAGTATGAATTATGTACATGTGTATATATGTATATGTCTGTGTGTGTATATATATGTGTACATTGAGATGTATATGTATGTATATATGCGTGTGTGGACGTGTATGTATATACATGTGCATGTGGGCGGGTTGGGCCATTCTTTCATCTGTTTCCTTGCGCTACCTCGCGAACGCGGGAGACAGCGACAAAACAAAATAAATAAATAAAAATATATATGTATATATATATATATATATATATATATATATATATATATATATATATATATATATATATATATATATATATATATATATATATATATATATATATATATCATTTACTATAAACTTTATCAATAAACGTCTGACATTGGAAAACATGAACAATCCAGGAAACAAAGGCTTTCAGAAGTCCTTATGTCTCTCCATATCAGGTGAAACTCACTCAAAGCACAATGTGGCTCTCATCCGCCTGAAGACAGCCATCCCCTTCCAGAGGAGGGACGCTGCGCCAGTGTGCCTGCCACACCCCAACACCGACTACACTAACCAGACAGCCATCCTAACTGGTTGGGGCACAGGTTTGATCCAGCTTAGTTTATCTTTAGATGTTTTCTTCTCAGTTAGGAGAGGAGTCTATGAGAACGACACTAGTCGTCAAAGACAGTATCAAATAGTCATTATCAGCAAGAAGACAAGATAGACAAAGAGTTGAGTAATATCATCCCTTCTGCAGAACAAGACTTTACTGATGAATGGGAACATATCAACGCCAATAATAAACACAGCATAGACTGCAAGGTATATAATAATACAGTATTGGTCAATAAATTGATGTGACGCAGACATTTCTTAGTATCATGTATTCTTGACCGTATACAAGAACTAGACAACTGATAATCATTTTAACTCCTGAACATGACGGGATGACCCTTGACCACTACGGCACAGCTCTTGAGTACAACAGTGACTCTGGTGTAACTGGTATGACGTCCTAGCCTTTTTGACCTGACCCTCCAGGATCACGCTACTTCACTCAGGGGTTATATCGTTGTGCTCAGGAGGGGTAAAACTACCTGCTACTATTGAATAAGAGAACCCTTGATGACAGTCATTCATTTTTGTAAAGTACAATATTTGTGCAGTCTCTAAATCCATAACACATATTTATTCTTTTGAGTTTTGAAGTATACTGCCTCTACATATTCATCACAGTTCCCCTACAATAACGGTGTGTGTTGACAGATACTGGATCATCTCGTGTGGTGGAGAAGGTGGCGGTGAGGACGGTTGGAAGGAGCGCCTGCGCGCAGCAGTACAACGGTCGTGGTGTTGTCATCACGACCGACTGGCTCTGCGCAGCCGCCCCCGACAACACTTCACAGCAGCGTCTATGTCAGGTGAGTGTTGACCCACTAGGTCTTAACTACCATTTTCTTTGTCAGGTGAGTGTTGACCCACTAGGTCTTAACTACCATTTTCTGTTACAGTTTGATTGATAATGATTTTTCGGTTTCTGGACCAAAATTTATAGCCCAGTGGCCGAGCAGGAAATGGCGTGAGTCGCAATAGTAACTCAAACACCAACAGACCACTGAGTCCTTACGAGACTGCCTGTGATGACAGGAAAGATCCGAATAAGGAGAAATACATGCAACTTTTGTATTTACGGTGATGTAAATAAACAGTCATGGACGAAGCTAAGTATTTGTAAAGACTCAAGTCCTATTGGCAAGCAATTCTGTAAGTTGATGTTGAGGCTTAAGTACTTTTGTCTTCTTCGATGCAAATTGTTTTGCTCTCGAGTATGAATCTCATTCTGCAAATGACATCAGGAAGACGAAGCCTAATCCGAAATCGTCAGAGCTTTCGTAGCTTCGAATGACATCAAATCAACTCTTCATTTCCTTTTTTTTACGTTCAGACGTACTAAATGTCTTGCATAGGATTTTTTTTTCTCAATCCGGAGTTATCTTGGTAAGTCACCGCTGGTTTCTCTCCATTCTCTATCTGTCAAAAGTGACCACAATCTTCAGGGTAGGAAGGTACCGGGGTATCACATAGCGTAAAGAAAATATTTTCCTCTGGCTTGAATGCGAAAAATGCTCCAACTTGTGAAGCTCAATACAAGATATTCTGATCCCTATCTTATACATTTCGTTTGAAAAGCTAAAGTAAGGAAAAAAAAGATGTGGTTTTAATCTTTCAGGGAAAAAAAAATAGTTCTTTTGTGTTGAGGGCAGAGTCATAAATAATTCATCATATGTACAAAACGTATCATCTGCATTTCGAGATCCTTCTTACGTTATATATTCATTAACTCTGTTGTTAAAGATTTGCCAGACCCAAGATTAACACCAGAGTCTCATCTCCATTTTCTTTAATGTCATTCCCGAGTTTAGTTTAGAAAGAGATGATAAAACAGTTTGTCACTATCAGAGACCTGAGTGACGGGTATGTGAGCGCACGTCCACCTCCAGCAGCAGCTGACTCACATCACCGACTAATACATTCCGTCCCCTTCGATCTCCCTCCGCAATGCGGGATATTGCAACATGTACATGACACACACACACACACACACACACACACACACACACACACACACACACACACACATTATATCCGTACTATCTATCATCGCTGTTTCCCGCATCAGCGAAAAAGTTCCAGGAAACAGACGAAGAATGACCCATCCGCTAATATACGCGTATATACACATAATGCCCACATACGTGCATATACATACATATACATACACATACACTGACATACACACACATACACATGTACATATTCATATTTGCTTGCCTTCATCGATTCCTGTCGCTACCCAGCCCCACGAGAAAACAGTATTACTATACCCTGATTCAGCGAGCTAGCGCTAAGAAAACATAAAGTCCACATTCGTTCACACTAAGTCTCTAGCTGTCAAGTGTAATGCACCGAAACCACAGCTCCCTATCTTCATCCAGGCCCCGCATACATTTCCATGGATTACTCCAGACGCTTCACATGCCCTGGTTAAGCTCAGTGACAGCATGTCGCATGTCGACCCCGGTATACCACATGGTTCCAATTCACTCTACTCTTTGCACGCCTCTCACCCTCCTGTATGTTCAGGCCCCGATCGCTCAAAATCTTTTTCACTCCCTCCTTCCACCTCCAATCTAGTCTCCCTCTTTTCCTTGTTCCCTCCACCTCTGACACATATATCCTCTTTGACAATCTTTCCTCACTCATTCTCTCCATATGTCTAAACCATTTTAACACACCTTCTTCTGCTCTCAAGCACGCTGTTTTTATTTCCATATATCTCGCTTACCCTTTCATTACTTACTTGATCAAACCACCTCGAACATTTCATTTCCAGCATCGACACCCTCGTGCGTACAAACCTATCTATTCTCCATGCCTTGCAACAATACAAGATTGTTGTAACTAGCATTCCTTCAAACATACCAATTTTTGCTCTCCGAGATAATGTTTTCTCCTTCCACGCATTCTTCATCGCTCCTAGAACCTTTGCCCCCTATTTCACCTATCTCGCTTCCCCTTCCATTTGCTGCTAAGTCGACTCCAAGATATCTAAAACACTTCACTTCCTCTACTTTTTCTCCATTCAAGTTCACATCCCAGTTAACTTGTCCCTCAATCCTACTGAACCTAATACTCTTGCTCTTGTTTACGTCTACTCTCAACTTTCTCCTTTCACACACTTTTCCAAATTCAGTCGCCAGCTTCCGCAGTTTCTCGCTAGAATCAGCTAATAGAGCTTGTACCATCGGCGAACAGCGACTAACTCACTTCCCAGGCCCTCTCATCCCAAACGGACTGCATACTCGCCCCTTTCTCCAGGACTTTTGCATTTACCTCCCTAACCACCCTATCCATGAGCAAATTAAACAACCATGGGACATCAAACACCCCTGCCGCAGACCGACATTCTCTGGGAATCAATCACTCTCCTCTCTTTCTACACGTACACATGCCTTGCAACCTTGGTAAAAACATTTTACTGCTTCTAGCACCTTGGTGTGTTTTCACGGCTTTTAGCAGCTTACTTTCCACACTATATACTCTTAACACCTTCCACAAAGCATCTCTATCAACCCTATCATATGCCTTCTCCATATCCGTAAATGCTACATACAAATCCATCTGTTTTTCTAAGTATTTCTCACACACGTTCTTGAAAGCAAAAACCTGATTCACACATCCTCTACAACTTCGGAAACCACACTGCTCTTCCCCAGTCTGATTCTCTTTACATGCCTTTGACCCTCTCAATCAATACCCTCCCATACATTTTCCCAGGAGTACTCAAGAAAATCATGCCTCTGTAGATTGAGCACTCACCTTTATCCCCTATGCCTTTGTACAGTGGCATTATGCATGCATTCCGCCAATCCTTAGGCACTTTACCATGAGCCATACATGCATTGAATATCCTTACCAAGCAATCAACATCGTGTCACTCCTTTTAATAGACTCCACTGCAATACCATCCAAACCCGCCGTCTGCCGGATTTCATATTCCGCAAAGTTTTCTTAATCGAACCATTCTCAATGACCACTCTCACTTCACACACCACCATGAGCAAAACATCATATATCTGTCTCTGTATCATCAAAAATATTCAACACACCTTCTAAATACTCACTCTATCTCCTTTTCACTTCATCACAACCTATTATCACTTCCCCACTTGCCCCCTTCACTGATGTTCCCATTTCGTCATTTATCTTACGTACTTTATTTACCTCCTTTCAAAACATCTTTTTATCCTCCCTAAAGTTTAATGATACTCTCTCACCCAACTCTCATTTGCCCTCTTTTTGAATCCTTGCACCTTCCTCTTGACCGCATGACGCTTTCTCTTATGCATCTCCGAGTCATTTGCACGCTTATTGTAAGTATCGTCCAAACGCCTCTCTTTTCTCTTTCATTAACAACTTTACTTCTCCATCCCACCACTCACTACCCTTCTAATCTGACCACCTCCCACCTATCTCATGCCAAAAGCTATCTATGCCTCCCTAGATATATACATATATATATATATATATATATATATATATATATATATATATATATATATATATATATATATATATATATATATATATAATTATTAGTGAAGGAGAAGAGAGAGGCATTTGGACGATTTTTGCAGGGAAAAAATGCAACTGAGTGGGAGATGTATAAAAGAAAGAGACAGGAGGTCAAGAGAAAGGTGCAAGAAGTGAAAAAGAGAGCAAATGAGAGTTGGGGTGAGAGAGTATCATCAAATTTTAGGGAGAATAAAAAGATGTTCTGGAAGGAGGTGAATAAAGTGCGTAAGACAAGGGAGCAAATGGGAACTTCAGTGAAGGGCGCAAATGGGGAGGTGATAACAAGTAGTGGTGATGTGAGAAGGAGATGGAGTGAGTATTTTGAAGGTTTGTTGAATGTGTTTGATGATAGAGTGGCAGATATAGGGTGTTTTGGTCGAGGTGGTGTGCAAAGTGAGAGGGTTAGTGAAAATGATTTGGTAAACAGAGAAGAGGCAGTAAAAGCTTTGCGGAAGATGAAAGCCGGCAAGGCAGCAGGTTTGGATGGTATTGCAGTTGACTCTATTAAAAAAGGGGGTGACTGTATTGTTGAGTGGTTGGTAAGGTTATTTAATGTATGTATGACTCATGGTGAGGTGCCTGAGGATTGGCGAAATGCGTGCATAGTGCCATTGTACAAAGGCAAAGGGGATAAGAGTGAGTGCTCAAATTAAAGAGGTATAAGTTTGTTGAGTATTCCTGGTAAATTATATGGGAGGGTATTGATTGAGAGGGTGAAGGATGTACAGAGCATCAGATTGGGGAAGAGCAGTGTGGTTTCAGAAGTGGTAGAGGATGTGTGGATCAGGTGTTTGCTTTGAAGAATGTATGTGAGAAATACTTAGAAAAGCAAATGGATTTGTATGTAGCATTTATGGATCTGGAGAAGGCATATGATAGAGTTGATAGAGATGCTCTGTGGAAGGTATTAAGAATATATGGTGTGGGAGGCAAGTTGTTAGAAGCAGTGAAAAGTTTTTATCGAGGATGTAAGGCATGTGTACGTGTAGGAAGAGAGGAAAGTGATTGGTTCTCAGTGAATGTAGGTTTGCGGCAGGGGTGTGTGATGTCTCCATGGCTGCTTAATTTGTTTATGGATGGGGTTGTTAGGGAGGTGAATGCAAGAGTTTTGGAAAGAGGGGCAAGTATGAAGTCTGTTGTGGATGAGAGAGCTTGGGAAGTGAGTCAGTTGTTGTTTGCTGATGATATATCGCTGGTGGTTGATTCGTGTGAGAAACTGCAGAAGCTTGTGACTGAGTTTGGTAAAGTGTCTGAAAAAAGAAAGCTGAGAGTAAATGTGAATTAGAGCAAGGTTATTAGGTACAGTAGGGTTGAAGGACAAGTCAATTGGGAGGTAAGATTGAATGGAGAAATACTGAAGTAAGTGAAGTGCTTTAAATATCTGGGAGTGGATTTGGCAGCGGATGGAACCATGGAAGCGGAAGTGAATCATAGGGTGGGGAAGGGGGCGAAATTTCTGGGAGCGTTGAAGAATGTGTGGAAGTCAAGAACATTATCTCGGAAAGCAAAAATGGGTATGTTTGAAGGTATAGTAGTTCCAACAATGTTATATGGTTCCGAGGCGTGGGCTATGGATTAAGTTGTACTGAGGAGGGTAGATGTGCTGGAAATGAGATGCTTGAGGACAATATGTGGTGTGAGGTGGTTTAATCGTGTAAGCAATAATAGGATAAGAGAAATGGGTGGTAATAAAAAGAGTGTGGTTGAGAGAGCAGAAGAGCGTGTTTTCAAAGGGTTTGGTCACAGAGAGAATGAGTGAGGAGAGATTGACAGAGGATATATGTGTCAGAGGTGGAGGGAACGAGAAGTGGGAGACCAGATTAGAGGTGAAAAGATGGAGAGAAAAAGATTTTCAGTGATCGGGGCCTAAACATGCAGGAGGGAGAAAGGCGTAAGAGGAATAGAGTGAATTGGGACGATGTGGTAAACCGGGGTCGACGGGATGTCAGTGGATTGAACCAGGGCATGTGAAGCGTCTGTGGTAAACCATGGAAAGGTCTGTGGATGTGGAAAGGGAGCTGTGGTTTCGGTGCATTATTACATGACATCTAGAGGCTGAGTGTGAACAAATGTGGCATTTGTTGTCGTTTCCTAACACTACCTCGTTCACATTAGGGGAAGGGGGTTGTTATTTCATGTATGGCGGGGTGGCGATGGGAATGAATAAAGGCAGACAGTATGAATTATGTACATGTGTATATATGTATATGTCTGTGTGTGTATATATATATATATATATGTATATATATATATATATATATATATATATATATATATATATATATATATATATATATATATATATATATATATATTATATATATATATATATATATATATATATATATATATATATATATACATATGTATATATATATATATACATATGTATATATATTTTCGACAATCACATGTTTATCAAATGGCGTCCTAGCTTCGTCTCTTCGATGTATATTAACTGACTGTTATGCTTCTCTCTTGTGTCTCCCCTGATGATGTGATTATTACACGAAAGTGTAAGATATATATATATATATATATATATATATATATATATATATATATATATATATATATATATATATATATATATATTTTTTTTTTTTTTTTTTTTTTTATACTTTGTCGCTGTCTCCCGCGTTTGCGAGGTAGCGCAAGGAAACAGACGAAAGAAATGGCCCAACCCCCCCCATACACATGTACATACACACGTCCACACACGCAAATATACATACCTACACAGCTTTCCATGGTTTACCCCGGACGCTTCACATGCCTTGATTCAATCCACTGACAGCACGTCAACCCCTGTATACCACATCGCTCCAATTCACTCTATTCCTTGCCCTCCTTTCACCCTCCTGCATGTTCAGGCCCCGATCACACAAAATCCTTTTCACTCCATCTTTCCACCTCCAATTTGGTCTCCCTCTTCTCCTCGTTCCCTCCACCTCCGACACATATATCCTCTTGGTCAATCTTTCCTCACTCATTCTCTCCATGTGCCCAAACCATTTCAAAACACCCTCTTCTGCTCTCTCAACAACGCTCTTTTTATTTCCACACATCTCTCTTACCCTTACGTTACTTACTCGATCAAACCACCTCACACCACACATTGTCCTCAAACATCTCATTTCCAGCACATCCATCCTCCTGCGCACAACTCTATCCATAGCCCACGCCTCGCAACCATACAACATTGTTGGAACTACTATTCCTTCAAACATACCCATTTTTGCTTTCCGGGATAATGTTCTCGACTTCCACACATTTTTCAAGGCTCCCAAAATTTTCGCCCCCTCCCCCACCCTATGATCCACTTCCGCTTCCATGGTTCCATCCGCTGACAGATCCACTCCCAGATATCTAAAACACTTTACTTCCTCCAGTTTTTCTCCATTCAAACTCACCTCCCAATTGACTTGACCCTCAACCCTACTGTACCTAATAACCTTGCTCTTATTCACATTTACTCTTAACTTTCTTCTTCCACACACTTTACCAAACTCCGTCACCAGCTTCTGCAGTTTCTCACATGAATCCGCCACCAGCGCTGTATCATCAGCGAACAACAACTGACTCACTTCCCAAGCTCTCTCATCCCCAACAGACTTCATACTTGCCCCTCTTTCCAAGACTCTTGCATTTACCTCCCTAACAACCCCATCCATAAACAAATTAAACAACCATGGAGACATCACACACCCCTGCCGCAAACCTACATTCACTGAGAACCAATCACTTTCCTCTCTTCCTACACGTACACATGCCTTACATCCTCGATAAAAACTTTTCACTGCTTCTAACAACTTGCCTCCCACACCATATATTCTTAATACCTTCCACAGAGCATCTCTATCAACTCTATCATATGCCTTCTCCAGATCCATAAATGCTACATACAAATCCATTTGCTTTTCTAAGTATTTCTCGCATACATTCTTCAAAGCAAACACCTGATCCACACATCCTCTACCACTTCTGAAACCACACTGCTCTTCCCCAATCTGATGCTCTGTACATGCCTTCACCCTCTCAATCAATACTCTCCCATATAATTTACCAGGAATACTCAACAAACTTATACCTCTGTAATTTGAGCACTCACTCTTATCCCCTTTGCCTTTGTACAATGGCACTATGCACGCATTCCGCCAATCCTCAGGCACCTCACCATGAGTCATACATACATTAAATAACCTTACCAACCATTCAACAATACAGTCACCCCCTTTTTTAATAAATTCCACTGCAATACCATCCAAACCTGCTGCCTTGCCGGCTTTCATCTTCCGCAAAGCTTTTACTACCTCCTCTCTGTTTACCAAATCATTTTCCCTAACCCTCTCACTTTGCCCACCACCTCGACCCAAACACCCTATATCTGCCACTCTGTCATCAGACACATTCAACAAACCTTCAAAATACTCATTCCATCTCCTTCTCACATCACCACTACTTGTTATCACCTCCCCATTTACGCCCTTCACTGAAGTTCCCATTTGCTCCCTTGTCTTACGCACCCTATTTACCTCCTTCCAGAACATCTTTTTATTCTCCCTAAAATTTACTGATAGTCTCTCACCCCAACTCTCATTTGCCCTTTTTTTCACCTCTTGCACCTTTCTCTTGACCTCCTGTCTCTTTCTTTTATACTTCTCCCACTCAATTGCATTTTTTCCCTGCAAAAATCGTCCAAATGCCTCTCTCTTCTCTTTCACTAATACTCTTACTTCTTCATCCCACCACTCACTACCCTTTCTAAACAGCCCACCTCCCACTCTTCTCATGCCACAAGCATCTTTTGCGCAATCCATCACTGATTCCCTAAATACATCCCATTCCTCCCCCACTCCCCTTATATATATATATATATATTCCTATGAGTCCACGGGGAAAATGAAACACGTAAGGTTCCCAAGTGCACTTTCGTGTAATAATCACATCATCAGGGGAGACACAAGAGAGAAGTATAACAGTCAGTTAATATACATCGAAGAGACGAAGCTAGGACGCCATTTGATAAACATGTGATTGTCGAAAATATATATATATATATATATATATATATATATATATATATATATATATATATATATATATATATATATATATATATATATATATATATATATATATATATATATATATATATATATATATATATATATATATATATATATGTATATATATATAGATATAGATATAGATATATATATATCCATCTTTTGTTTCCTCTTTTAGAAAGTTAAATACAAGGAGGGGAGGGTTTCTAGCCCCTCGCTCCCGTCCCCTTTAGTCGCCTTCTACGACACGTGAGGAATGCTTGGGAAGTATTCTTTCTCCCCTATCCCCAGGGATAGTGCCATTGTACAAAGGCAAAGGGGACAAAGCTGAGTGATCAAATTACAGAGGTATAAGTTTGTCGAGTATTCCTGGGATTTTATATGGGAGGGTATTGATTGAGAGGCTGAAGGCATGTACAGAGGATCAGATTGGGGAAGAGCATTGTGGTTTCAGAAGTGGTAGAGAATGTGCGGATCAGGTGTTTGCTTTAAAGAATGTATGTGAGAAATACTTAGAAAAGCAAATGGATTTGTATGTAGCATTTATGGATCTGGAGAAGGCATATGATAGAGTTGATAGAAATGCTCTGTGGAAGGTATTAAGAATAAATGGTGTGGGAGGAAAGTTGTTAGAAGCAGTGAAAAGTTTTTATCGAGGATGTAAGGCATGTGTACGTGTAGGAAGAGAGGAAAGTGACTGGTTCTCAGTGAATGTAGGTTTACGGCAGGGGTGTATGATGTCTCCATGGTTGTTTAATTTGTTTCTGGTTGGGGTTGTTAGGGAGGTGAATGCAAGAGTTTAGGAAAAAGGGGCAAGTATGCACTCTGTTGTGGATGAGAGAGCTCGGGAAGTGAGTCAGTTTTTGTTCGCTGATGACACAGCGCTGGTGGCGAAAATTCTGGGAGCGTTGAAGAATGTGTGGAATTCGAAAGCATTATCTCGGAAAGCAAAAATGGGTATGTATGAAGGGACAGTGGTTCCAACAATGTTATATGGTTGCGAGGCGTGGGCTATGGATAGAGTTGTGCGGAGGAGGGTGTATGTGCTGGAAATGAGATGTTTGAGGACAATATGTGGTGTGAGGTGGTTTGACCGAGTAAGTAATGATAGGGTAAGAGAGATGTGCGGTAATAAAAAGAGTGTGGTTGAGAGAGCAGAAGAGGGTGTTTTGAAATGGTTTGGTGACATGGAGAGAATGAATGAGGAAAGATTGACCAAGAGGATATCTGTGTCATAGGTGGAGGGAACGAGGAGAAGTGGGAGACCAAATTGGAGGTGGAAAGATGGAGTGAAAAAGATTTTGAGTGATCGGGGCCTGAACATGCAGGAGGGTGAAAGGCGTGCAAGGAATAGAGTGAAATGGAACGATGTGGTATACTGGGGTCGACGTGCTGTCAATGGATTGAACCAGGGCATGTGAAGCGTCTGGGGTAAACCATGGAAAGTTCTGTGGGGCCTGGATGTGGAAAAGTAGCTGTGGTTTCGGTGCATTATTACATGACAGCTAGAGACTGATTGTGAACGAATGTGGCCTTTGTTGTCTTTTCCTAGCTCTACCTCGTACACATGAGGGGGGAGGGTGATGGTATTCCATGTGTGGCAAGGTGGCGATGGGAATGAATAAAGGCAGACAGTGTGAATTGTGTGCATGGGTATATTTGTATGTGTCTGTATGTGTATATATATGTGTACATTGAGATGTATAGGTATGCATATTTGCGTGTGTGGACGTGTATGTATATACATGTGTATGGGGGTGGGTTGGGCCATTTCTTTCGTCTGTTTCCTTGCGCTACCTCGCAAACGCAGGAGACAGCGACATAGCAAAAATAGATAAATAAATATATATATATATATATATATATATATATATATATATATATATATATATATATATATATATATATATATATATATATATATATATATATATATATATATATATATATATATGCATATGTATATATATTTAAGTATGCCTGCATACATATTAACTGCAGACAGTACCATGCACAATGTCTCCATTTTTCATGTAGAGCATATATATTTAAGATCTCTATCGACGTTTACGTATTGAGTTTATTACCAATATCTTTTTTGAATATCTTAACCCAAATGGAAAAAGTTATGGGCTTCCTTTCAATGGAGGATCATCCAGACGTCTCCAGGATCCACCGTATTTCATGTGTCTGATCTTACCCGACAGGCTGGCCCCGGCGGCCCTCTTGTGGTGAAGGTGGATGAGAGCCAGGCGAAGAAAGGAGGGCGTTATGTACAGGTCGGTGTGGCCGCCTTCAACGACGGCTGCAGCCTTCCCTCGGGACACCCTCCTGCCGGGGATCTACACCAGTGTTACCAGTAAGAGCAGAAACCATCTTCCTTTCTCTCTCTCTAATGATGACCAATCACTGTAAACATATATATATATATATATATATATATATATATATATATATATATATATATATATATATATATATATATATATATATATATATATATATATATATATATATTTATATATATATATATATATATATATATATATATATATATATATATATATATATATACATATATATATAAATGCATACGAACAAAGTGCATATGAACGCGCACCTTCATACAAGATACAAACCTCCAACAGCCAGAATCGAACCTAGGACCCCTCTGCAACAGGCGGGAGCGCTACCGCTAGGCTATGATGGCCCCTAATAGGGAAATGACTATTCGAATACTATTAGGAGTGATCATAGCCTAGCGGCAGCGCTCCTGCCTGTTATAAAGGGGTCCCGGGTTCGATCCTGGCTGTTGGTGGTTTGTATGTTCTATGAAGGTGCACGTTCATATGCACTTTGTTCGTATTCATATACCTCCGCGTTGTTCAGTTAGGTTCGGTAAAATGTTATCTGCTGGCTGTGTGAGCCTGATGGGAAAAGACCTGTGTAGACCCCGTTGCTCACCAACGTGAGACGAAGGGTATTCGAGTACATAGTATTCGAATAGTTATTTCCCTACTAGGAGCGATCATAGCCTTGCGGTTGCGCTCCCGCCTCTTATAAAGGGGTCCCGGGTTCGATCCTGGCTGCTGGAGGTTTGTATGTTCTATGAAGGTGCCCGTTCGTACGCACTTTGTTCGTTTATATATATATATATATATATATATATATATATATATATATATATATATATATATATATATATATATATTTTTTTTTCTTTTTCTTTCAAACTATTCGCCATTTCCCGCATTAGCGAGGTAGCGTTAAGAACAGAGGACTGGGCCTTTGAGGGAATACCCTCACCTGGCGCAATTCTCTGTTCCCTCTTTTGGAAAAAAAAAAAAAAAAAAAAAAAAAAAAAAAAATGGTGACAATGTTTATATCATACATAGATATGAAATCAATGATGATAATTTTTTGCTGTATACATATACATAAACCTTATGGTGACACTGCTTACTGTATACGTAAATATAACCTAATGGTAACAATACACACTCTATACATAAGTTTAGCGCAAGTGATGATAGACATATTGTATACAGAGATAGAAAGCGAATAATAACAATGTTTAATTTATAGATTAAAGTAATCCTATCGGTGACAATATTCACTGTATACATAATGTAAAAACTGATAACAATATTCACGTGAATATATACCTGAAGGTGACAATGTTAGCTGTATACATAAATATGAAACTAATGATGTCACTGTTTACTGTATACATAGATATAAATCTAATGATGACAATATTTACTTTTATAAATAAAGCTAATGATGACAATGTTTGATTTACTGATAGATATAAAATCAATGATAACACTGTATATTGTATACATAAAGCTAATGATGACACTGTTTACTGTGGACATGCACATAAAGCTAATGATGATACTGTTTACTGTGTACATGAACATAAAGCTAATGATGACACTGTTTACTGTGTACATGAACATAAAGCTAATGATGACACTGTTTACTGTGTACATGAACATAAAGCTAATGATGACACTGTTTACTGTGTACATGAACATAAAGCTAATGATGACACTGTTTACTGTGTACATGAACATAAAGCTAATGATGACATTGTTCACTGTATACTTAATATAAAGCTTATGATGACGATGTTTGCTGTATATAAAGCTTATTATGACAGTGGTTATCGTATACATTAATATAATGTAATAAGAACAATGTTCACCGTATACTTACGAAAAAGATGTAAATACATGTACGTCGTATGGTAATTACAAGATCAAAATAATCTTAATGGACTGAATTCAAAGACATTTTTCAAGAAATATCAAGAGGATAGAACATGAACAATATTATATGAAAGGTTTCAAGTTAGAAAGAAAAAAGAGAATACATGACAATGTATTTGCACTACAATTTACAAAGTTTATATGAATATAAAAGATATGCCTGAAGGGAAAAATGCTAGCACTGTGGACACAGTATTTGAATAAGTAAATCTCACTCCCTACATACGAAAAGAGACAAAAGACGCGAGGTATCATGAGGTAATCTCATGTCCCACTTCAGGTTGATGTGAACCATGAAAGAAAATGATCGTATGATAATGAACTCATTATTTTGGAAATGTGTGTACGCCAAGATGAACTATATATCTTTATACTTCCGTGGTGTGTTGACCTCTGTGGTGTACGGTTAGCGTTCCTGACCGTGATGCATACACAGGGCTGCCCAGGGGCGAGCGCGTCAGTCCACGCTCAACCAAGGGTGTTTATTCACCCCTGAGGGTTGGTCGATGAAATGGGTACCTGGCTCAGGCTAGGGTATGGAATGGATGCAGGCAAGCAAAGATTAGTATGTACATATGTATATGTGTATGTCTCGGTGTATGTTTTTATCGAGGATGTAAGGCATGTGTACGTGTAGGAAGAGAGGAAAGTGATTGGTTCTCAGTGAATGTAGGTTTGCGGCAGGGGTGTGTGATGTCTCCATGGTTGTTTAATTTGTTTATGGATGGGGTTGTTAGGGAGGTAAATGCAAGAGTCCTGGAAAGAGGGGCAAGTATGAAGTCTGTTGGGGATGAGAGAGCTTGGGAAGTGAGTCAGTTGTTGTTCGCTGATGATACAGCGCTGGTGGCTGATTCATGTGAGAAACTGCAGAAGCTGGTGACTGAGTTTGGTAAAGTGTGTGGAAGAAGAAAGTTAAGAGTAAATGTGAATAAGAGCAAGGTTATTAGGTACAGTAGGGGTGAGGGTCAAGTCAATTGGGAGGTGAGTTTGAATGGAGAAAAACTGGAGGAAGTGAAGTGTTTTAGATATCTGGGAGTGGATCTGTCAGCGGATGGAACCATGGAATCGGAAGTGGATCATAGGGTGGGGGAGGGGGCGAAAATTTTGGGAGCCTTGAAAAATGTGTGGAAGTCGAGAACATTATCTCGGAAAGCAAAAATGGGTATGTTTGAAGGAATAGTGGTACCAACAATGTTGTATGGTTGCGAGGCGTGGGCTATGGATAGAGATGTGCGCAGGAGGATGGATGTGCTGGAAATGAGATGTTTGAGGAAAATGTGTGGTGTGAGGTGGTTTGATCGAGTAAGTAACGTAAGGGTAAGAGAGATGTGTGGAAATAAAAAGAGCGTGGTTGAGAGAGCAGAAGAGGGTGTTTTGAAATGGTTTGGGCACATGGAGAGAATGAGTGAGGAAAGATTGACCAAGAGGATATATGTGTCGGAGGTGGAGGGAACGAGGAGAAGAGGGAGACCAAATTGGAGGTGGAAAGATGGAGTGAAAAAGATTTTGTGTGATCGGGGCCTGAACATGCAGGAGGGTGAAAGGAGGGCAAGGAATAGAGTGAATTGGAGCGATGTGGTATACAGGGGTTGACGTGCTGTCAGTGGATTGAATCAAGGCATGTGAAGCGTCTGGGGTAAACCATGGAAAGCTGTGTAGGTATGTATATTTGCGTGTGTGGACGTGTGTATGTACATGTGTATGGGGGGGGGGGGGGGGGGGGGTTGGGGCCATTTCTTTCGTCTGTTTCCTTGCGCTACCTCGCAAACGCGGGAGACAGCGACAAAGTATAAAAAAAAAAAAAAAAAATATATATATATATATATATATATTTTTTTTTTTTTTTTTTGCTTTGTCCCTGTCTCCCGCGTTTGCGAGGTAGCGCAATGAAACAGACGAAAGAAATGTCAAAACCCACCCCCATACACATGCATATACATATACGTCAACACACGCAAATATACATACCTACACAGCTTTCCATGGTTTACCCCAGACGCTTCACATGCCCTGATTCAATCCACTGACAGCACGTCAACCCCGTTATACCACATCGATCCAATTCACTCTATCCCTTGCCCTCCTTTCACCCTCCTGCATGTTCAGGCCACTTTATCCATAGCCCACGCCTCGCAACCATACAACATTGTTGGAACCACTATTCCTTCAAACATACCCATTTTTGCTTTCCGAGATAATGTTCTCGACTTCCACACATTCTTCAAGGCTCCCAGAATTTTCGCCCCCTCCCCCACCCTATGATCCACTTCCGCTTCCATGGTTCCATCCGCTTCCAGATCCACTCCCAGATATCTAAAACACTTCACTTCCTCCAGTTTTTCACCATTCAAACTCACCTCCCAATTGACTTGACCCTCAACCCTACTGTACCTAATAACCTTGCTCCTATTCACATTTACTCTTAACTTTCTTCTTTCACACACTTTACCAAACTCAGTCACCAGCTTCTGCAGTTTCTCACATGAATCAGCCACCAGCGCTGTATCATCAGCGAACAACAACTGACTCACTTCCCAAGCTCTCTCATCCCCAACAGACTTCATACTTGCCCCTCTTTCCAAAACTGTTGCATTCACCTCCCTAACAACCCCATCCATAAACAAATTAAACAACCATGGACACATCACACACCCCTGCCGCAAACCTACATTCACTGAGAACCAATCACTTTCCTCTCTTCCTATACGTACACATGCCTTACATCCTCGATAAATACTTTTCACTGCTTCTAACAACTTGCCTCCCACATCATATATTCTTCATACCTTCCACAGAGCATCTCTATCAACTCTATCATATGCCTTCTCCAGATCCATAAATGCTACATAAAAATCCATTTGCTTTTCTAAGTATTTCTCACATACATTCTTCAAAGCAAACACCTGATCCACACATCCTCTACCACTTCTGAAACCACACTGCTCTTCCCCAATCTGATACTCTGTACATGCCTTCACCCTCTCAATCAATACCCTCCCATATAATTTACCAGGGATACTCAACAAACTTATACCTCTGTAATTTGAGCACTCACTCTTATCCCCTTTGCCTTTGTACAATGGCACTATGCACGCATTCCGCCAATCCTCAGGCACCTCACAATGAGTCATATATACATTAAATAACCTTACCAACCAGTCAACAATACAGTCACCCCCTTTTTTAATAAATTCCACTGCAATACCATCCAAACCTGCTGCCTTGCCGGCATATATATATATATATATATATATATATATATATATATATATATATATATATATATATATATATATATATATATATATATATATATATATATATATATATATATATATATATATATATATATATATATATATATATATATATATATATATATATATATATATATATATATATGTATGTGTGCGTATACAGGCGTATATGTATATATATGTATATGAATATATGTGTATATGAGTGGATGGGGCATTCTTCGTCTGTTTCCTTGCGCTGCCTCGCTGACGCGGGAAGCAGCGATTAAGTTTAATAAATGAATATACATATATATATATTTTTATATGTATATATATATATATATATATATATATATATATATATATATATATATATATATATATATATATATTTTGGCTTTGTCCCTGTCTCCCGCGTTTGCGAGGTAGCGCAATGAAACACACGAAAGAAATGGCCCAACCCACCCCCATACACATGTATATACATATACGTCAACACACGCAAATATACATACCTACACAGCTTTCCATGGTTTACCCCAGACGCTTCACATGCCTTGATTCAATCCACTGACAGCACGTCAACCCCGTTATACCACATCGATCCAATTCACTCTATCCCTTGCCCTCCTTTCACCCTCCTGCATGTTCAGGCCCCGATCACTCAAAATCTTTTTCACTCCATCTTTCCACCTCCAATTTGGTCTCCCACTTCTCCTCGTTCCCTCCACCTCCGACACATATATCCTCTTGGTCAATCTTTCCTCACTCATTCTCTCCATGTGCCCAAACCATTTCAAAACACCCTCTTCTGCTCTCTCAACCACGCTCTTTTTATTTCCACACATCTCTCTTACCCTTACGTTACTTACTCGATCAAACTACCTCACACCACACATTGTCCTCAAACATCTCATTTCCAGCACATCCATCCTCCTGCGCACAACTCTATCCATAGCCCACGCCTCGCAACCATACAACATTGTTGGAACCACTATTCCTTCAAACATAGCCATTTTTGCTTTCCGAGATAATGTTCTCGACTTCCACACATTCTTCAAGGCTCCTAGGATTTTCGCCCCCTCCCCCACCCTATGATCCACTTCCGCTTCCATGGTTCCATCCGCTGCCAGATCCACTCCCAGATATCTAAAACACTTTACTTCCTCCAGTTTATCTCCATTCAAACTTACCTCCCAATTGACTTGACCCTCAACCCTGCTGTACCTAATAACCTTGCTCTTATTCACATTTACTCTTAACTTTCTTCTTTCACACACTTTACCAAACTCAGTCACCAGCTTCTACAGTTTCTCACATGAATCAGCCACAAGCGCTGTATCATCAGCGAACAACAACTGACTCACTTCCCAAGCTCTCTCATCCACAACAGACTTCATACTTGCCCCTCTTTCCAAAACTCTTGCATTCACCTCCCTATATATATATATACATATATATACATATATATATATATATATATATATATATATATATATATATATATATATATATATATATATATATATATATATATATATATATATATATATATATATATAATATATATATATATATATATATATATATATATATATATATATATATATATATATATATATATATATTTATATATATATATATATATATATATATATATATATATATATATATATATATATATATATATATATATATATATATATATATATATATATATATATCATATATATATCATATATATATATACATATATACATATATACACATATATATACATATATATATATATATATATATATATATATATATATATATATATATATATATATATATATATATATATATATATATATATATATATATATATATTCTATTTTTTTTTCATACTATTCGCCATTTCCCGCATTAGTGAGGTAGCGTTAAGAACAGAGAACTGGGCCTTAGAGGGAATATCCTCACCTGGCCCCCTTCTCTGTTCCTTCTTTTGGAAAAAAAAAAAAGAAAAAAAAAGAGAGGGGAGCGGGGGGCTGGATGTATATATATATATATATATATATATATATATATATATATATATATATATATATATACGTATATATATATATATATATATATATATATATATATATATATATATATATATATATATATATATATATATATATATATATATATATATATATATATATGTATATATATATATATATATATATATATATATATATATATATATATATATATATATATATATATATATATATATATATATATATATCTTAAAAGGCATCATATTTTTATGTACACATTTGTATTGTATATGAAAGATTCAATTTTCATTTTTTCATTCATTTCAAGCTAGAAGTTTCAGTTTTCTAAATTGTTTCTTACATTTTTCATATGTATATATATGTATGTGTGTGTGTGTATATATGTGCGTATGTATGTGTATGTGTGTGTATGTGTATATGTATATATATATGTATATTATCCCTGGGGATAGGGGTGAAAGAATACTTCCCACGTATTCCTCGCGTGTCGTAGAAAGCGACTAGAGGGGACGGGAGCAGGGGCCAGAAATCCTCCCCTCCTTGTATTGACTTTCTAAAATGGGAAACAGAAGAAGGAGTCACGCGGGGAGTGCTCATCCTCCTCGAAGGCTCAGAGTGGGGTGCCTAAATGTGTGTGGATGTAACCAAGATGTGAAAAAAGGAGAGATAGGTAGTATGTTTGAGGAAAGGAACCTGGATGTTTTGGCTCTGAGTGAAACGAAGCTCAAGGGTAAAGGGGAAGAGTGGTTTGGGAATGTCTGGGGAGTAAAGTCAGGGGTTAGTGAGAGGACAAGAGCAAGGGAAGGAGTAGCAATACTCCTGAAACAGGAGTTGTGGGAGTATGTGATAGAATGTAAGAAAGTAAATTCTCGATGAATATGGGTAAAACTGAAAGTTGATGGAGAGAGGTGGGTGATTATTGGTGCATATGCACCCGGGCATGAGAAGAAAGATCATGAGAGGCAAGTGTTTTGGGAGCAGCTGAATGAGTGTGTTAGTGGTTTTGATGCACGAGACCGGGTTATAGTGATGGGTGATTTGAATGCAAAGGTGAGTAATGTGGCAGTTGAGGGAATAATTGGTATACATGGGGTGTTCAGTGTTGTAAATGGAAATGGTGAAGAGCTTGTAGATTTATGTGCTGAAAAAGGACTGATGATTGGGAATACCTGGTCTAAAAAGCGAGATATACATAAGTATACTTATGTAAGTAGGAGAGATGGCCAGAGAGCGTTATTGGATTACGTGTTAATTGACAGGCGTGCGAAAGAGAGACTTTTGGATGTTAATGTGCTGAGAGGTGCAACTGGAGGGATGTCTGATCATTATCTTGTGGAGGCTAAGGTGAAGATTTGTATGGGTTTTCAGAAAAGAAGAGTGAATGTTGGGGTGAAGAGGGTGGTGAGAGTAAGTGAGCTTGGAAAGGAGACCTGTGTGAGGAAGTACCAGGAGAGACTGAGTACAGAATGGAAAAAGGTGAGAACAATGGAAGTAAGGGGAGTGGGTGAGGAATGGGATGTATTTAGGGAATCAGTGATGGATTGCGCAAAAGATGCTTGTGGCTTGAGAAGAGTGGGAGGTGGGTTGATTAGAAAGGGTAGTGAGTGGTGGGATGAAGAAGTAAGAGTATTAGTGAAAGAGAAGAGAGAGGCATTTGGACGATTTTTGCAGGGAAAAAATGCAATTGAGTGGGAGATGTATAAAAGAAAGAGACAGGAGGTCAAGAGAAAGGTGCAAGAGGTGAAAAAAAGGGCAAATGAGAGTTGGGGTGAGAGAGTATCATTAAATTTTAGGGAGAATAAAAAGATGTTCTGGAAGGAGGTAAATAAAGTGCGTAAGACAAGGGAGCAAATGGGAACTTCAGTGAAGGGCGCAAATGGGGAGGTGATAACAAGTAGTGGTGATGTGAGAAGGAGATGGAGTGAGTATTTTGAAGGTTTGTTGAATGTGTTTGATGATAGAGTGGCAGATATTGGGTGTTTTGGTCGAGGTGGTGTGCAAAGTGAGAGGGTTAGGGAAAATGATTTGGTAAACAGAGAAGAGGTAGTGAAAGCTTTGCGGAAGATGAAAGCCGGCAAGGCAGCAGGTTTGGATGGTATTGCAGTGGAATTTATCAAAAAAGGGGGTGACTGTATTGTTGAGTGGTTGGTAAGGTTATTTAATGTATGTATGACTCATGGTGAGGTGCCTGAGGATTGGCGGAATGCGTGCATAGTGCCATTGTACAAAGGCAAAGGGGATAAGAGTGAGTGCTCAAATTACAGAGGTATAAGTTTGTTCAGTATTCCTGGTAAATTATATGGGAGGGTGTTGATTGAGAGGGTGAAGGCATGTACAGAGCATCAGATTGGGGAAGAGCAGTGTGGTTTCAGAAGTGGTAGAGGATGTGTGGATCAGGTGTTTGCTTTGAAGAATGTATGTGAGAAATACTTAGAAAAGCAAATGGATTTGTATGTAGCATTTATGGATCTGGAGAAGGCATATGATAGAGTTGATAGAGATGCTCTGTGGAAGGTATTAAGAATATATGGTGTGGGAGGAAAGTTGTTAGAAGCAGTGAAAAGTTTTTATTGAGGATGTAAGGCATGTGTACGTGTAGGAAGAGAGGAAAGTGATTGGTTCTCAGTGAACGTAGGTTTGCGGCAGGGGTGTGTGATGTCTCCATGGTTGTTTAATTTGTTTATGGATGGGGTTGTTAGGGAGGTAAATGCAAGAGTTTTGGAAAGAGGGGCAAGTATGAAGTCTGTTGGGGATGAGAGAGCTTGGGAAGTGAGTCAGTTGTTGTTCGCTGATGATACAGCGCTGGTGGCTGATTCATGTGAGAAACTGCAGAAGCTGGTGACTGAGTTTGGTAAAGTGTGTGGAAGAAGAAAGTTAAGAGTAAATGTGAATAAGAGCAAGGTTATTAGGTACAGTAGGGTTGAGGGTCAAGTCAATTGGGAGGTGAGTTTGAATGGAGAAAAACTGGAGGAAGTGAAGTGTTTTAGATATCTGGGAGTGGATCTGGCGGCGGATGGAACCATGGAAGCGGAAGTGGATCATAGGGTGGCGGTGGGGGCGAAAATTCTGGGGGCCTTGAAGAATGTGTGGAAGTCGAGAACATTATCTCGGAAAGCAAAAATGGGTATGTTTGAAGGAATAGTGGTTCCAACAATGTTGTATGGTTGCGAGGCGTGGGCTATGGATAGAGTTGTGCGCAGGAGGATGGATGTGCTGGAAATGAGATGTTTGAGGACAATGTGTGGTGTGAGGTGGTTTGATCGAGTGAGTAACGTAAGGGTAAGAGAGATGTGTGGAAATAAAAAGAGCGTGGTTGAGAGAGCAGAAGAGGGTGTTTTGAAGTGGTTTGGGCACATGGAGAGAATGAGTGAGGAAAGATTGACCAAGAGGATATATGTGTCGGAGGTGGAGGGAACGAGGAGAAGAGGGAGACCAAATTGGAGGTGGAAAGATGGAGTGAAAAAGATTTTGTGTGATCGGGGCCTGAACATGCAGGAGGGTGAAAGGAGGGCAAGGAATAGAGTGAATTGGAGCGATGTGGTATACCGGGGTTGACGTGCTGTCAGTGGATTGAATCAAGGCATGTGAAGCGTCTGGGGTAAACCATGGAAAGCTGTGTAGGTATGTATATTTGCGTGTGTGGACGTATGTATATACATGTGTATGGGGGGGGGGGTGGGCCATTTCTTTCGTCTGTTTCCTTGCGCTACCTCGCAAACGCGGGAGACAGCGACAAAGTATAATAAAAAAATATAATAATAATATATATATATATATATATATATATATATATATATATATATATATATATATATATATATATATATATATATATATATATATATATATATACACTATGTGTAGATTGCGGGAAATAACAAGAAAAAATGGAAACACCCAATGAAAAAGCTTTCTTGGAATAAGCATAGAATCCTTTAAAAGTCTGCTGGATAAATGATTAGGTACAGACCCAGATGAAACCAACATTGGTCAGTATGCAATATGCCTGGCGGCAGAGTATATTAATGATCCTGTATTGTTAACCAAGCATTATACGCGTTAACGCTGGTCATTATCCTAGTTCTATAGTGAACATCATCGTAAGAACTTGTAGGTAGGTGGGTTTGCCTTTCTATCCTTGTGATCTAAAGTGATCACACAGAGTTCAGTGAGTTTATCAGTTTCTTTTTCCATACCTCAGCAGTAAGATGAATGAATTACTTCCACTGTTTACTAATATCTTGACCATTCCTGTGAACTTTGAAGCACTACATTTTCATTCAGTGTGACCATTTCTGTCCCCTCCAATAAGAGAGACTTCGGCTTTATTCTCAGTAATACGTCCATGATTCAAAGACCTTCTTTGGAGTGAATAAGTGGAGCAGGCGCCTCATGTATGCTTCTCATATTAGTAGAGCTCAGTTCGAAGCCATTGTGTATGATGAACTGTTTTGATAACTTGTTTGGAAGACATCATGAACTCAAATGATTTTCGTTTTTTTCTTTAAGAACTTGTTCTTGGGAGGTCACTGGGGGAAGACAGACAGGGTAGGAGGATAGGGAGCAACACCATTCACTCAGGTTGCCAACCCGTTGTCCACAACAAAGACTACTGGCGTATCAGTGGTCCATTAGGAGTCCAGGGCTTTCCTGACCTATGATATGCAGGAGCATTGTGATTGGGCCGGGCAATGAATAGGAAACGACTGTACATCTGTTGCTCCTCGCAAATATTCTAAACCCTCTAACACGAAAAAATGTTACCACCTACAGAATACCTGAGCTGGATCACCAAGACTGTTGCTGCAGACAACACTTGCCAGTAGAGGAGCTATGGAGCCGCCTCTTCCCCTCCACCAACATAAAGGCAAGTAGTCTTCACTTGGACCACAAGGTCATGGGATGAATCATGATTCCTACTGTTACACACAGGAAGTATCTGTGGACTTAACCATTCTTAGCAAGTATAAACAGAACAATGATTCTGGAGCTGCGAAACATTCTGAAAAAAAAAAAGAAAAACGCAGAATTATTGGACTGAATAGTACAACTTTATATGCGCATTTAGGCACAACCTTCACCGTTGCATTATGGAATGATCAGTTACAACTTGAGAAAATACGCATGTGACCATCTGTAGATTCTGTCTCCTTTAATCAACCAAGTTTAAGAACCTCAAGGAATCAAGAGATATCACAACTTCTAGCGACAATTAAGTCTCTCAGAAGAAGTTTAAGTCCCACTGCAAGTTTTACCACTGCCAGTATTGCAGCACGTACAGGGCTTTGATCACTGCTTGATACACGCCATCCCAAGAAACGTGAAGGAAACTTCGTCTTATTTAGATTTCAGTAAAAGACTATAGTAACAAAGGTTTGTGATTTCAGTAACAATCTTGGGAAATTAGTTTCTCTCTCTCTCTCTCTCTCTCTCTCTCTCTCTCTCTCTCTCTCTCTCTCTCTCTCTCTCTCTCTCTCTCTCTCTCTCTCTCTCTCTCTCTCTCTCTCTCTCTCTCTCTCTCTCTCTTCAGCAACTACTCTAAAATCATATTTGTACATTTATCTGGTGCTTTACTGATATGATTTCTTAGAAATGTTGAAACAGTAACAAAGCTAAATTTTTTTGGGGGAGAGAGTAACCATGTATTCCATTTCAAATGTTTCATAGGTCTTTGAGAGAGAGAGAGAGAGAGAGAGAGAGAGAGAGAGAGAGAGAGAGAGAGAGAGAGAGAGAGAGAGAGAGAGAGAGAGAGAATTGTGACTTTTCACGCTTATACGCCTAACATGTTTGACAGATGCGAGTTCTGCTGAGGGAATATGCTTGTCAGTGAAAAGGAAAAGTAACACATAGAAGACGTGCAGCTGGAAAAGGTAGAGAAAGTAAGAGAGAGGAAAACACAATGATCTGCTACGACAAAAAAGAGAGAGAGATAACAGCGATCCAAGGAAAAAAGAAAAGACTGAAGCCCAAGAATAGTGTCATGTGAAAATAAGGAAAGCATCAGTTGAAAGAACTTAAGGTTAAGAAACAAGAAGAATGAACAAAAACTACCATTGAAAAACAACCTCCCAATATACCAAAGTTAGAGACAACATAAACATTCCACCTTACACAATAGAGGAAACGAAAATAATTTTATCTTCATAAGTGACCAAAGGGACACAGAGGAAAGAGCTAACAAGCTAATCCGGCAAAAGTCAGTCCCGGAATAGGCAGTTGAGGTAATCTAGAAGTGTTGTGTGCTCAGTAATAGAAAAACTTAAGGAGTTGTTCGGAAAAAGAAAAAATCTTAAAACCACTGCAGATGAGGCCCTACTACAGGATTTCAAGAGTTTGTGAGTCAGTAAAATGATTGTTCTTTGTGACTACAAGGAGTTTGTGGATAGCTGGCAGTAAGTCTGAAGAGACTATGAATCTTGATAAATGATCACCAGCCAGGTGTCAGTTCAGTAGATAAAGTAATGCTTGAGAAAGAGGCTAAGACATCACAACGTGCTGCAACTTCACATTCAGATTAATGTTATGGTTCTGAAAGCAGGAGAACCATAGACACAGCTCTAGTCAAAGACGCGAAGGACAGCTTAGTAAGGCCACTGGTGCTCGGGTGGAACTAGAGTGGACAAGGGAAATTTATCTTGTTCCAGGGATAATGTTTATAAATGTTGACACTGCAACATAGATGCTAAAATCAACATTCCTTGTAATTTCTCAAGTATTCAGGCTTGGCGGAAGCAGACTGACGTCTACACCGTGGACGTAAAAACACAGAAAAATGCTTCCTAGTTATACTGCTTTGATTTTATGACGTGAAACTGATTGTGGAGATGAGGATGCCTTATGCACAACTGACAAGATACATATAAGCTGAGGAAGACTGAAACCTTTGCTGTCTTAATTAATCCATTACTCGGAGGCCACGTTTAGCTAGTGTGTTGCATGTTCGTTTTAGGTCTGCGACTTTCTTTTCAAAAAAGCTCGTATCTTAATTAAGGATTAGAATCACAGTGCTCTTGGTTCGTAGAGATTTCAGCCTTATGTACTATTTGTTACAATGATGTCTAATAAATCTTAAGAATTTTCTTGATTTTCTTCCATATACTTTTATTGGTCATTTACATAAAGTTTTACATATCGTATAAACAAAATCTACTGAAATATTTTCAAATATTGTGATGGTCTTGCGAATCATTTTGTAGTGATACAATCTACAATACTGATTTCGACTCATTATTCTGTCTTGTTCAAGGCGTCCATCCAGAATAGGGGAAAGAAGTCCAAAAAGAGAGAAGAAAACGCATTCAGTAGACCAGAAGGAGAAGTGTACAGCAGAATGTAAGAAATACACTGGTGAGCAAAACGCTAAAGCGACGAGAGAAGGAGAACCACACAAGCAAAGCTAAGGTTGACACAGTCAGGCAGCAGGAGTATCGTACAGAAAGAGTCAAGGAAAACTGGTTAAGAAAAAGAAAAAAGTGAAAAAGAAACTGCAAGAATAAGGCTTACAGAGACAGGGACCAGAATTATCTTCCAGATCAAAAAGCAACAAGTGAAAAATAGTCATCTGGACTGGAAACAAATGTGTAGCGCACCAACAATAGCGTAGCATGGAAGCGGAAGCACTGGAGAATCCGGGCAGCTGAAGAGGATTTCCCGAAGTCTCCTTCAGGAAGAATTGATGTCTATAACAATTAGTGTACAGCCATCATATAAGAAAAGCGATGGAATCAAAGGATCTGCTGTCTAATTCAGAAGTTCGAGAAAACTATCATATATGGCCGCTGTGGAGAATGCAAATTAGATCCGACTGAAAGAACTTGTGCAGGATCTGGAGTCATGAAGGTAAACAAGAAATTAAAAGAAGTACAAAAACTCTTGTTTGTTGTTAGTTAAAAATCGTATTGAAACAAAATTCTAAAGGCAACATGTAGCTGTGGTTTCACTACAAAGTAAGTATGAGAGAAACTTCTATTTTGTATGATGGAATAAATTCACTTTCAAGGAAGATAAACTTATTCAAACCGCAGTGACAACTAGGATGTACCTAATGTCAAGACTCCTTGGAATCGTTTGTGATTGCCTGTAAAGACTTGGAAAAAAGACAAAGAATGTTACAAACATAATGTAGGAGAATACATACATTAGTTGTAACAAAGCGTAAGCAAAGAGAATATGGTAGTGGATGATGTTTGGTAAACCTTACACAAGCTCAGTCGACAGAAAATAAGAACATTCTTCCACCACCTAACCTAACCTAACCTGACAATCTCTAACCTAGCCGAACCAACCTAACCTAACCTAACCTAACCTAGCCGAACCAACCTAACCTAACCTAACCTAACCTAGCCGAACCAAGCCTTGATTACGTAATATCAAACTTTGGGGGGAAAATATCTCAATTGTGCTTCATGAAATTGTAACTACTTCGAGAAAATATTCTTCCGGAGTCATTTATCATCGAATCTCCATTAAGATAATGTCCACAAAGTTAAAGCCATCTCCATTATGATAATGTCCACAAAGTTAAAGCCATCTACACTTGCGTGAATTAATCTATTTATTTTTCAAAAATCTCATTTCTTGTTGCCATCGTTAAACTTAATTCACTTACCTTAGAAAGTGTGAGAAACATCTTATATAAAGAAATCAAAGCAACAAATTAATGTCTATGATAATTAATGTCGTCCTCATTCTGTGGGAATCTGTATAGTGTTATAATGGGTTCTTATATATAATTATCATACTACTGTATAATACTGGATGATAAAGGTGTTATCAATAGCCAAATACTTCCCAGTAAGATCTCATGATATTGCCCCTTAGAAAATGGGGAAAATTATTCATAAAGAAAGGGGCTAGGCTTCCAGGTCAATCTATATCTCAACTGGGATCGGGTGCATTGTTAAGGGGAAGTGTTTAAAAAGTGACCTTATCTGCTTGTCTGATTAATCTTAGAGCTGAAGCGAGAACATAAATCATCCGAAAACGTGGACCTATGTTCGAAAACGTGGACCTATGTTCGAAAACGTGGACCTATGTTCGAAAACGTGGACCTATGTTTTGCAGGAAAGTGAACAGAAATTCTTTAGAATTAGTTTTATTTACCATTACTTTTTGTAAACTTCTTGTTCATATGATTACTGATGCAGCTGGTGTGTTGATCAATCAAAAGACTTCTGTATAGAGACAATAAACATCTGTATAAAAAGAAACCTTCTGAACACAACGGGTAATACGTATGAGCTTCATCTGTTCAGTTAGCCTAAAGCCCACAGTATGATGTATCTATGATAGTTCAACAGTTGGTGCTGTACCGGTCCAACAGGAGAGACAAGACTGACAGGATCTATTTATTTATTTATTATACTTTGTCGCTGTCTCCCGCGTTTGCGAGGTAGCGCAAGGAAACAGACGAAAGAAATGGCCCAACCCCCCCCCCCCCATACACATGTATATACATTCGTCCACACACGCAAATATACATACCTACACAACTTTCCGTGGTTTACCCCAGACGCTTCACATGCCTTGATTCAATCCACTGACAGCACGTCAACCCCGGTATACCACATCGCTCCAATGCACTCTATTCCTTGCCCTCCTTTCACCCTCCTGCATGTTCAGGCCCCGATCACACAAAATCTTTTTCACTCCATCTTTCCACCTCCAATTTGGTCTCCCTCTTCTCCTTGTTCCCTCCACCTCCGACATATATATCCTCTTGGTCAATCTTTCCTCACTCATCCTCATCATCATCAGTATTTCCTTTGAATATTGGCTGACTACACTGGCAATTCGAATGGACATGTCTAAATGAATAAATAAATAGATAAAAGAACGATTTATTGAATTAAAGCAGTCATTCGTCTGAGAATATACAGTTGAGGAATTACATTAATGGTGGTTCATGATAGTAACTAGCTGACAATCACAAAAGAACTTAAGATTTAGGAAGAACTGGATACTTTTACTTTTGAATAAGCACAAGTGAAGTTTTACTGAGCATATTTTATGGTGTATACAATTATATGTTTGGTGGTGATTAGTTAAACGTTATGTGTTTTAAAGTTACAAACTGACTGCATTGCAGTTGTATCGTGTTGACATAAACATGTATGTAATCATAATCATTAAGTAATGTAAGATTACACACTTGTTGAGCTGTAATAATACCTTGTTAACATACATTATGTATTTAATGGTGAACATCAAGTGATGAATACTTTTCACGTTTGTTGCGTGACAGGAATAAAGTCTTTGACATACACATAACTATGGGAGGAAGACTAAGCTATTTGCTTGCATATTTGTGCCCTTATTCATGGATGGTTCTGGCATTCACATAGTAGGTATAGGACAACACGAGCACTGGTAGGTACAAGATGATTGTGGTGACGGACGTCAATCAGTGGAGGTTAGTTTTGATATACTGGGCGATCGCACTCTTCTGACCCTCCAGGAACTTAACGATCAGAGACTAGGTCATGTTTACACTGAGGTGTCCGCAGCACCAGCAGCAGCAGCAGCCACATAGGCCTATCGATAGACTGTCACTGAGTGAGTCAGTGTTTCACTGGTAAAGGTATCTACTGTGCAAATCTCTTTCACAATCTAACTGACTAAAGGTAGACATTCTTGCGTGAAGATGGTAGGTCCAATGAAGCGTAATGCAAGTGTTGAACTGGAAGCTGGGGATGAGAGAGAGAGAGAGAGAGAGAGAGAGAGAGAGAGAGAGAGAGAGAGAGAGAGAGAGAGAGAGAGAGAGAGAGAGAGAGAGAGAGAGAGAGAGAGAGAGAGAGAGAGAGAGAGAGATAACCAACAGATAGACACACCAACACAGATACTGAGACTAACCACTATAAACAAACACTCTAGACAGATGAAAAGATAAACGTAACATCATTAAGGAACAAACTCGAGTCTGCCGCCCTTCCTCATCATTTACCATCATACCGTTATTAGAGTCTGTGATGGACACAGTAATCAACACCAATCTACTTACAGCCTTCCTATCAATCCCGAGCACCTGAAGCCCCAGAGGAGCTCCTCATGTGCCCGTCTCAGACATCTGATACAGCCATCACCAGCGGAAGGACTTAACGTTAGTCATATTCATCCAACAAAGTTAGGGCAAATCATATCAAGAACATGTACTATGTAGAGGTTGTATTTCTGTCCTGTGCTTATGGCAAGATAACATATGAGTCACAATAGTCTTTCATTACCTTTCTTGTACGTAGCTTTCTTCTTATCTTTTAATGGTGATGCAGATACGATTTTGATAGTTTCATTTTACGAGTCTTTTCTTATACCTTGTAATGCATGGAATAGTTTCCCCTTTCCTAACTGAAACTACGAACTTTCTTAAACGTCTGAGATGGTTTGAGATCCGATGTAGAAAAGGTGAAAGCGTCTTTAAATTCATTTTTTTTTTTAATTTGTTTACTTTTTCCAAACTCTATTCAATGATTACGTAAAGTTTCGGAATGATAAAAAGCCATATATCTTACTTTCTGTACACATTACATCAGGACCAATTTGCCACCTCGCTCTTCTGATGAAGCAGGTTGTTGAAGGCAGCGGCCCTTGGCCTACATAATAACTAGATCCCTTGCCTAGTATGGTAAAGTTTGTAGACACCTGCTGTACAGACCCCTTATAACTTTTCCCGTTGTGCAGTACACTGTATTAAACAATGATAGGTTCCAGATGTCTTTTAGTAAGCTTACTAGTGCTCCTTTTCATAGAACTTTTTCTATCGTATTTGTTCTCCGTTTCCAGCTAAAGCGAGGTAGTGCCAGGAACAGAAGAGGTATTCTCACACATCCGTTCTCTAGCTGTCATGTGCAATGCACAAAAACCACAGCTCCCTCTCCACAGACGTTCCCGTGGTTTCCCCCGGCTACATCATCCCACCACGTATACCAGATCGCACCACTTCACTCTATCTCGTACACATGTTTCACCCTCTACATGTTCAGGCCCCAAGAACTCAAAATCACACTCACTCTATCCTTTCATCCCAACTCGGCCTCCCCCTTCCCCTTATCCTTTTCACTTCCAACACACATATATCATCCCTGTCAACTTGATTTAAGTACAACTTCTCAACCATACTCTTTTTATTACTAACATATTTCCTACCGTATCATTGCTTCACCCGTCAACCCTCCTTGCACCAAATATTGTCCTCGACCATTTCATTTTCTTAACATTCACCCTTCGTACTTCTCATCTAGAGTCCGTGCATTGCATCAGTACAACACTGCTGGGATTACTATACCTTCAAACATACCTATCTTCGGTCCCCTAAACAGCGATCTCCCCTTTCCACACATTTCTCACTGCTTCAAGAACCATTGCCCCCTCACACACCCAGTGACTCACCTCGACTTCCGTGGTTCCATTCGCTGCCATATCCACTCCTACGTGTCTCAAACATCCTATGCGTCCAGATTGTCACCATTCAACCTCACATCCCGACTACCCCATCTCCTTGGACTAGTGTACCTAATAATCTTGCTGCTGTTCACATTCACTCTCAAGTTTCTTTCAAACAATATCCAAACTCAGAAGCCAACTTCTGCTGTTTCTCACCCGTATCCTCTACCAGCAATTGAATCACCAACCTTACGTATACCTCTATAACTGGAACTCTCACCTTTGTCCTTATCTTTATGCAGTGGCACTATACAAGCATTCCGCTGATCATCAGATACTATCCGTGATCTATGCATTCATTCAACAACCTAACCAACCAATCAACAACACAGTCACCCCATTTCTTCAGAAATTCAACCACAATACCATCAATTCTACCTGCCTTGCCACATTTCATCTCATGTAAGTCTTTCACCACTTGTCTTTTCACCAAACCACTCTACATGACTCACTTACGCATATTTCGCCCACCTAAACAGCCTACATCTGCCACTCTGTCATCATACACATTTAATAATCCTTCAAAATATTCACACCATCTCCTTCTTCACTTCATCTCTGCCTGTAACCATATTCTTATTTGTCCCGTTCAACAATGCTTCCACATGTTCTCTTGTTTTTCTCACACTAACAATCTCATTGAAAAACATTTTTTTATTCTCCCTGAAGTTTGCTGATACTCTTACCCTAACTCTCATTTGCCCTCTTTTTTTAGTTCCTGCACCTTCTTTTTTTGACCTATCACTTCTTCTTGAACATTTCCTAATCACTTGCATTCCAGTCCTCACTTCTTTCGCACATGCCAGCACTGCTTCTCTAAATAACCCCCCCCCCCCCCCCCGGACCATTTCCTATCCATTCCCTCAGCTTCCTTTACTCTCCTCTTTTGTCGCTCTACATTCGGTCTCTCCTGATATTCCTTCACAATAGCTTCTTTTCCATACTCATTTTCTTTCAAACCCCTCTTTGCACCTTATCATTTCCTGTTTTCCGAAAGCCTCTACAAGTCTTTGGCCTTTTGCACGCCTATCAATTAGTGCTTAATCCAATAATGACGTCACGCGGGTTTTCCTACTGCACCCATACTTATCCCTCTTTTTAAACCAGGTATTTCGAATCATCAGTTCTTTCCAGAACGCAACCACCAAAACTGTTTAATATCACCATTTACTTTAATGAATAACCCAAGTTTTCCAATCATACCCTCAAGTGCCACATTACCCACTCTTGTGTTCCAATCACCCATCACTACTACCCGATTTCTCATCAGAACTGCTGACACATTCGATTCCCTCCAAAGCAAACGCTTCTCTTCGTCATTCTTTTCGTGTTCAGGTCCAATAGCACTAATAATCACCCAGTTCTCTTAGCCCACTTTCATTGTCATCCATATCTGTCTGGAGCTCACTTCCTTTTACTCTTTCACACATTCCTGCAACGACCTCAAAAGAAATGCTACCCCGCACTCGATCAAACCACCTCACAACACATATTGTCTTAAAACATTTCATTTCCAACACATCCACCCTCCTCCGAGCAACCCTCTCTATAGCCCATGACTCGCAACCATATAATATTGTTGGTATTACTAATCCATGAAACACACCCATTTTAGCTCTCCTAAGGAACCTTCTCTCTTTCCACACATTCTTCATCGCTCCCTTCCCCACCCTAAGACTCACTTCCACAACATGGTTCCATTCATTGCTTAGCCCATTCCAGGACATCGAAAACACTTCACTTCCTCCAATTTTTTCCCATTAAAACTTACATCCCAACTAACATTTCCCTCAGCCCTGCTGAACCTAGTAACCTTGCTCTTATTTACATTTACTCTCAACTTTCTCCTTTCACATAATTTTCCAAACTCAGTCACCGACTTCCGTAGTTTCTGACTCGAATCAGCCACCAGTGCTGTATCATCAGCGAACAACAACTGACTCACTTCCAAGGCCCCCTCATCCCCAACAGACTGCATATTCACCCATCTCCTCAAAACTCTTGCATTTACCTCTCTAACCACCCGATCCATAAACAAATCAAACATCCACGGGGACATCACACACCCCTGCCGAAGACCGACCTTCACTGAGAACCAATCACTCTCCTCTCTTCCTACTCGCACACATGCCTTACACCCTTGATAAAAACTTCTCACTGCTTTTAGCAGCTTACCTCCCTCACTATATCCTCTTAAGACCTTCCATAAAGCATCTCTATGAACGCTATCATATGCCTTCTCCAGGACCATAAATACTGCACACATATCTATCTGTTTTTCTAAGTGTTTCTCACATTCTTCAAAGCAAACACCTGACCCACACATCCTCTATCACTTCTGAAACCACACTGCTCTTCCTCAAGCTGATGCTATGTACATTCCTTTACCCTCTCAATCAATATCCTCCCATACTATTTTCCAGGATCACCCAACGTAATTATGCCTCTGTAGCTCGAACACTCACTTTTATCCACTTTGGCTTTGTACAATGGAAGTATATATGGATTCCGCTAATCCTCAGGCACTTCATGATCTATACAGACATTGAATATCCTTACCAACCAGTCAACAACACAGTCAGCCCTTTCTTAATAAATTCAACCGTAATATCATCCCAACCCGCCGCCTTGTCGGATTTCATCTTGCGCAAAGCTATCGCAACTTTGCAGCTGATGTATGTAGGTGAGTGTAAGTGAGGAAGATGACAGGCTGAAGCATTTTAAGCCTCTTTCGTTTTCGACCTTTCCCTCTTTCTTATGGTACAAGCAGTTTGCAAGAACTTCCTCAAGGTGAGGGATACGGCGAGGGCGACCAGGAACAAGAAAGCCAAAATGTCAAGCATGAAGAACTCCACCCAGGAGAGCTGAGCTGCTGGGGACTTCAGATGAAGGGCCCCTTGATGGCGGATCACGTGCTCTGTCCAAAAGACAGCGCGATCCAACGGTGATTCTGGTCGGTCTCGTATAACCGCTGAGACTTTCTTGATGTTGCTCATGTACCTGAAATGGAAAGCCAAGCCATGTGTGTACTGAGGTAAACATTCAGTTATCTCTAATCACCCGTTACTTTCCAATTGTCTTCAACTAGACAGAGGCCATAAGCAACAAGAAGAACACATCATGCTAAGGGCAATAGGTCCTTCTGTTGTCGCTTTTCTTCCTCGTTTCTACGTTCTCCTACTCACCTACCGTTGTTGATAATCTCTTTGATTGAGTTCACGAGGAGGTCGACCGTTAGCTCATCCCAATGCAAAGAAAGACCAACTCCTTGTCTTACTATTTCCAACGCGTTCCTGTGCTGGTCTGCGAAGATGGGTATAACAAGGACGGGTGTGGCGTGGTAGACAGCCTCCTGCGTGCTCAGACGACCACCGTGACTGATGAACAGCTTCACCCGTGGGTCAGCTTGAGAAACATATAGACACATTATGTTACATAGAATACACCTGTAGTCTTCATCAAGTCCTTTCTAAATTCTTATGATTAAATGCTTCCATGCAGTGTGTCTATATATAAGACATACAACGCAATATGTCCTTATGTAAGACATATCATGCAGTTTGTACATATATAAGACATATAACGCAATATGTTTATATATAAGACATACAACGCAATATGTCCTTATGTAAGACATATCATGCAGTTTGTACATATATAAGACATATAACGCAATATGTATATATATATATATATATATATATATATATATATATAAGACATACAATGCAATATGTCCTTATGTAAGACGTATCATGCAGTTTGTACATATATAAGACATATAATGCAATATATACATATATATATATATATATATATATATATATATATATATATATATATATATATATATATATATATATATATATATATATATATATATATATATATATATATATATATATGTATATATATATATATATATATATATATATATATATATATATATATATATATATATATATATATATATATATATATATATATATATATATATATATATATATATACATATATATATATATATATATATATATATATATATATATATATATATATATATATATATATATATATATATATATATTATCCCTGGGGATAGGGGATTAAGAATACTTCCCACGTATTCCCTGCGTGTCGTAGAAGGCGACTAAAAGGGGAGGGAGCGGGGGGCTGGAAATCCTCCCCTCTCGTTTTTTTTTTAATTTTCCAAAAGAAGGAACAGAGGGGGCCAGGTGAGGATATTCCAAAAAAGGCCCAGTCCTCTGTTCTTAACGCTACCTCGCTAACGCGGGAAATGGCGAATAGTTTAAAAGAAAGAAAGAAAGAATATATATATATATATATATATATATATATATATATATATATATATATATATATATATATATATATATATATATATATATATATATATATATAAGACATACAATGCAATATGTCCTTATGTAAGACGTATCATGCAGTTTGTACATATGTAAGACGTACCATACAGTTTGTACATATGTAAAACGTACCACGCAGTTTGTACATATAAAAAGACGTATCATGTAGTGTGTCCATATATGAGCTGTATCATGCAGTGTGTTCATGTATAACACGTACCATGCACTATGTCCAGAGCTAAAATGACGTGGATATAAACACCTGGACCTGGTCACAAAGTCCAGAACATGGTCGTAAACTCCACAATCTGGTCACAATATTCAGGACTTAGACACAAAGTCTAGGATCTGCTCACAAACACCAGTATCTGGATAAAAATTCCATGACCTGAACACAAATTCCAGGACCTGGTCACAAACTCCAGGACATGGACACAAACTCTGAGACCTGGAGTTTGAGACTTGGTATTGGGTTTTTTGACCAGGTTCTGGACGTTGTTAACAAGTCGTAGAGTTTGTGATCATGCCATGGAGTATTTTCAAGGATCTGGAGTTTCTGACCAAGTTCAGGAGTTTGTGACCAGGTTTTGGAGTTTTTGACCAGGTCCTAAAGTTTATGTCCAGGTCTTGGACTTTGGGAAAAGATGCTGGAGTTTGTGTCCAGGTCAGGGAGTTGGTGTCCAGGTCCAAGGGTTTGTGGCCAGCACCTGGATTTTTATGACCGGGACCTGTTTTTTTTTTCCAGGTCCAAGAGTTTGTGTCCAGGTTACATTCTAGTTCTTGACATTTTTGAAGTCGTTATAGCAGGTATAACAAGAATCCTATTTTGAAACTCTAACTGATTAGAATATAGGTTCCAGTCCAGCTGGATTGAGACAATAGTGTGTTTCAGAATGAAGAACAGTTATTGCCTATTGTGTCTCCCTAGATCAGTTGGATGTTTTCGTTGAGTTGAACTGCACCTGCGTGGGTTAGAGGTAGTGTATGACTCTTATAAGACCAGCAGCATCATTAAGCATATAAAAGTTCGAAGTTCGTACGTTCTTCAGTGATCTTGCTAAAGTCCCACAGGAGCCTTATGTCGGCCGTTTCCCCTGGATTCTCCTGAAAAAGTTGAGGGTTTCTTTTTGGCTGGGTTCTTTCAACATCCTCACGACACCACAACTCTCTGGACCATCAGTACGATCCATTGAGCAATCAAGGATGTTCAGACTTCCGTCGAGGTCTAGGGTGTAGAACAGCATGGATTTTCAAAAGTTGTGTGTGTGTGTGTGTGTGTGTGTGTGTGTGTGTTTGCGTGTGTGTGCATTATATCGATGGCTGTATTGCTGCTAATGCAGTGATACTTTTAACAAGAGCCAAATGTTTTCAACTATTCATTAAGATCTTTGGATGCGTTCCTGATCCATTGAGGTTTTCAATACCACTTCCAGTCTTAACTCGTTCATTGTCAGACTTTTAGATTAAGTCATATACATGTCAGACCCCTGGATATTAGGAGTTCACTTTAGGTACTCTCCTCAGTGGTAGTCAGTGAATGTAAGATGTCAAGTATAATGAAGTTCTGTTCTCTTATCAAGCATCATTCGCATTTTCCAGTGTCTCACAGAACTTCATTATCAGAAATAATAGTAAAAGGAACTATAGCTGTTGCCTATATGGTTATGATTAAGTACTCTTTTCATTCGCTAGCATGTGAATTATTCATCTTTCTCTTTAATGACGTTAACTTTAGAAGTGTCCGTGTGTGATGTGCTCATTGTTATCTTGTCTAAGAAAGGCTGGTCAGATCTACATGTGCTCAAGATAGTCGTGAGTAGAAATGTGCAAAGACGTGTCTGCAGAAGGCTCGAGGTTCGCTATCATGAAGACTATCTCTGAAATCGGGGAAATATTAGGGTTAATCTTCTCCTCTAAGTCATGAATATCTACAGCTGCTCAACCAACCCAGAATGTCCTGTTGTGGTAGATGGCTCCGTAGGAGGACGTTCTCGGATACGTCTTCAAGAGCGGATTCAAATTTCCAGATGAACCGGTACTGCAGTCTTGCGAAGGCCTTCACGAAGAGATCCCTGTATTTGAGAGGCATTTTTGTGCCTGTGGCCACAGTGCCGAGACTGAAGTAGACGACTCCCACTGGACCAGCACCTTTAATCCATGACTCCAAGTCCTGTGAAAAGAAACCGTACAGATGATACACATCCATTGTCAGTACCTTGAGGATATCTTCTCACATTTCTAAACATCAAAAGATACGGTAAAACGTTAATTTTGGGATTTGATGGAAAATGATTTTGAAATGGCTCATCACCGCCATTTCTAAGAAATATTGTTGAAGCAGAAGACATACCGCCCATGAACAATATTCATCCAAATCAAAGATATGACTTTGACATGCAGAAAATGTCTTCAACACATGTTCGAGGATGGAGAGACCAGACACGACTCACCTGAGGCAGTGGTTGGCCTGGGACACAGTGCATGCCACCGACTTCCACCTCGGATGGCAGTAGAGGCATGGCGTACCCTGCGACGAATTGGTAATTCAGTAGAACAAGACTCACGTTTCTCTCAATATCTAACAGTGGAGGTATGTCGGGTAGGTGGGCGGACACCTAGGATGCACAGGGGAAACACCTTCAGTACAGAGTATCAAGTCCTTACTGCTAACGATGTGTACCTGTAATTCTGGGGCCATTTTGATATTTGCTTTCATATATCTAACGCGATAGCCATGTTCAGTATAGTCTAGGGAGAAGGAAGACAAAACCATACTCAGTATGGTCTAGGGATGAGGAAGAAATAGCCTTATTCAGTATGATCCAGAGGGAGGGAAGACATAACCATATTCAATATGGCCAAGAAGGAGGGAAGACACAACCATATACGTAATGATATAAGGAGAGGTAACACATGGTCATATTCAGTATGGTCATCGGAGATGGAACATATCCATATTCAGTACAGTCTAGAGAGAGGGAAGAAATAATCATTTTTCAGTACGATTCATTGAGAGAGAAGACAAAGACATATGGTTTAAGAAAAAGTAAAACTTAGCCATATTCATAATGGTCTAAGGAAAGATAATACATAGCCATATTTAGTAAGGTCGATGGAGAAAGAAGACATGGCAATGTTCAGGATGGTCGAAAGAAAGGGAAGACGCAGCCATATTCAGTATGGTCTAGGAAGAGAGAAGAAATAGCTTTATTAAGTATGATTCAGAGAGGGGGAAGATATAGCCATATTCATTTTGGTATAAGGAAAGGGAACACATCATGATGCTGACTCAGTCGTAGCTTGCATGCCTATTCATTTGAGAAGCCCACCATACACGTAGATGAAGGTTTATTATATTGTGATAAACATCACTTGGTTTCAGAAAAAAAATTTGAGTGATAAGGCAAAAAAAAGACTTACTAGAGAGAATGAAGACATAGCCATATTCTGTTTCAAATGTGGTGTTTGTGCTTGTTCCAACATCAACACACCTGAAGCACGCCTCAAGGACGTGGAGTCCCCAGACTTTGATATTATGTGGCTCAAGGTCTGTCTCTCATCTATCACACCTTTCCTCTGTTTCACCTATTGCTCTCCTTATCCTACAAATTTCATATTTTTCTTCGACTATCTAAACTCCTGCCACTTTATCATCTAACACATTCAACAAACCTTGAAAGTACTCACTCTATCTCCTTATCACATCACCACTACTTGTTATCACCTCCCCATTAGCCCCCTTCACCAATGTTAACATTTGTTCTCTTGTCTTACGCACTTTATTTTTCCTCTTTCAAAAACTCTTTCACCCCATCTCTCATATGCCCTCTTTTTTCGCCTCTTGTACGTCTCTCTTCATCTCTTGCCTCTTTCTTTTATACATCTCCCACTCATTTGCATTATTTTCCTGCAAAAATCGTCCAAATGCCTCTCTCTTCTCTATCACTAATAATCTTACTTCTTCATCACACCACTCACTACCCTTTCTAATCTGCCCACCTCCCACGCTTCTCATGGCACAAGCATTTTTTTGCGCAAGCCATCACTGCTTCCCTAAATACATCCCATTCCTCCCCCACTCCCCTTACGTCCTTTGCTCTCACCTTTTTCCATTCTGTACTCAGTCTCTCCTGGTACTTCCTCACACAAGTCTCCTTCCCAAACTCATTTACTCTCACCACTCTCTTCACCGCAACATTCTCTCTTCTTTTCTGAAAACCTCTACAAATCTTTACCTTCGCCTTCACAAGATAATGATCAGACATCCCTCCAGTAGCACCTCTCAGCACATTAACATCCAAAAGTCTCTCTTTCGCGCGCCTGTCAATTAACACGTAATCCAATAACGCTCTCTGGCCATCTCTCCTACTTACATAAGTATACTTATGTATATCTCGCTTTTTAAACCAGGTATTCCCAATCACCAGCCCTTTTTCAGCACATAAATCTACAAGCTCTTCACCATTTCCATTTACAGCACTGAACACCCCATGTACACCAACTATTCCCTCAACTGCCACATTACTCACCTTTGCATTCAAATCACCCATCACTATAACCTGGTCTCGTGCATCAAAACCACTAACACACTCAGCTGCTTCCAAAACACTTGCCTCTCATAATCTTTCTTCTCATGTCCAGGTGCATATGCAACAATAATCACCCATCTCTCTCCATCCACTTTCAGTTTTACCCATATCAATCTAGAGTTTATTTTCTTACACTCTATCACATACTCTCACCACCCCTGTTTCAGGTGTAGTGCTATTCCTTCCCTTGCTCTTGTCCTCTCAGCAACTCCTGACTTTACTCCCAAAACATTCCCAGACCAGTCTTCCCCTTTACCCTTGAGCTTCTTTTCACTCAGAGCCAAAGCATCCAGGCTCCTTTCCTCAAACATACTACCTATCTCTCCTTTTTTTCTCATCTTGGTTACATCCACACACATTTAGACACCCCAATCTGAGGCTTCGAGGAGGATGAGCACTACCCGCGTGACTCCTTCTTCTGTTTCCCCTTTTAGAAAGTAGAATACAAGGAGGGGAGGGTTTCTAGCCCCCCGCTCCCGTCCCCTTTAGTCGCCTTCTACGACACGTGAGGAATGCGTGGGAAGTATTCTTTCTCCCCTATATATATATATATATATATTATTATTTATTATATTTGCTTTGTCGCTGTCTCCCGCGATAGCGAGGTAGCGCAAGGAAACAGACGAAAGAATGGCCCAACCCACCCACATACACATCTATATACATACACGTCCACACACGCAAATATACATACCTATACATCTCAATGTACACATATCTATACACACAGAGACATATACATATATACACATGTACATAATTCATACTGTCTGCCTTTATTTGCTCCCACCGCCACCCCGCCACACATGGAATAACATCCCACTCCCCCCTCATGTGTGCGAAGTAGCGCTAGGAAAAGACAACAAAGGCCCCATTCGTTCACACTCAGTCTCTAGCTGTCATGTAATAATGCACCGAAACCACAGCTCCCTTTCCACATCCAGGCCCCACACCACTTTCCATGGTTTACCCCCAGACGCTTCACATGCCCTGGTTCAATCAATTGACAGAACGTCGACCCCGGTATACCACATCGTTCCAATTCACTCTATTCCTTGCACGCCTTTCACCCTCCTGCATGTTCAGGCCCCGATCACTCAAAATCTTTTTCACTCCATCTTTCCACCTAAAATTTGGTCTCCCACTTCTCGTCGTTCCCTCCACCTCCGACACATATATCCTCTTTGTCAATCTTTCCGCACTCATTCTCTCCATGTTAACAAACCATTTCAAAACACCCTCTTCTCCTCTTTCAACCACACTCTTTTTATTTCCACACATCTCTCTTACCCTTACATTACTTACTCGATCAAACCACCTCACACCACATATTGTCCTTAAACATCTCATTTCCAGCACATCCACCCTCCTACGCACAACTCTATCAATAGCCCACTCCTCGCAACCATACAACATTGTTGGAACCACTATTCCTTCAAACATACCCATTTTTGCTTTGCAAGATAATGTTCTCGACTTCCAAACATTCTTCAATGCTCCCAGAATTTTCGCCCCTTCCCCCACCCTATGATTCACTTCCGCTTCCATGGTTCCATCCGCTGCCAGATCCACTCCCAGATATCTAAAACACTTCACTTCCTCCAGTTTTTCTCCATTCAAACTTACCTCCCATTTGACTTGACCCTCAACCCTACTGTACCTAATAACCTTGCTCTTATTCACATTTACTCTTAACTTTCTTCTTTCACACACTTTACCAAACTCAGTCACCAGCTTCTGCAGTTTCTCACATGAATCAGCCACCAGCGCTGTATCATCAGCGAACAACAACTGACTCACTTCCCAAGCTCTCTCATCCACAACAGACTTCATACTTGCCCCTCTTTCCAAAACTCTTGTATTCACCTCCCTAACAACCCCATCCATAAACAAATTAAACAACCATGGAGACATCACACACCCCTGCCGCAAACCTACATTCACTGAGAACCAATCACTTTCCTCTCTTCCTACACGTGCACATGCCTTACATCCTCGATAAAAACTTTTCACTGCTTCTAACAACTTGCCTCCCACACCATATATTCTTAATACCTTCCACAGAGCATCTCTATCAACTCTATCATATGCCTTCTCCAGATCCATAAATGCTACATACAAATCCATTTGCTTTTCTAAGTATTTCTCACATACATTCTTCAAAGCAAACACCTGATCCACACATCCTCTACCACTTCTGAAACCACACTGCTCTTCCCCAATCTGATGCTCTGTACATGCCTTCACCCTCTCAATCAATACCCTCCCATATAATTTACCAGGAATACTCAACAAACTTATACCTCTGTAATTTGAGCACTCACTCTTATCCCCTTTGCCTTTGTACAATGGCACTATGCACGCATTCCGCCAATCCTCAGGCACCTCACCATGAGTCATACATACATTAAATAACCTTATCAACCAGTCAACAATACAGTCACCCCCTTTTTTAATAAATTCGACTGCAATACCATCCAAACCTGCTGCCTTGCCGGCTTTCATCTTCTGCAAAGCTTTTACTACCTCTTCTCTGTTTACCAAATCATATATATATATATATATATATATATATTATCCCTGGGGATAGGGGAGAAAGAATACTTCCCATGTATTCCCTGCGTGTCGTAGAAGGCGACTAAAAGGGGAGGGAGCGGGGGGCTGGAAATCCTCCCCTCTCGTTTTTTTTTGATTTTCCAAAAGAAGGAAGAGAGAACGAGGCCAGGTGAGGACATTCCCTCAGAGGCCCAGTCCTCTGTTCTTAACGCTACCTTGCTAACGCGGGAAATGGCGAATAGTATGAAAGAAAGAAAAATATATATATATATATATATATATATATATATATATATATATATATATATATATATATATATATATATATATGTATGTATGTATGTATGTATGTATATTCATATATATACATATATATTGGAAAGGATCACAATTTAGCCCATGATTAAGTGTATTCCTATTAGACCACTTGGAAATTAAACACGATAAGTTCCCAAGTACACTTACGTGTAATAATCATATCATCATCGGAGATACAAGAAAGAAATATAACAGTCATTTGATATATAAGGAAGATATGTAGCTAGGACGCCATTTGGTAATCAAATTGATGAATTGATGTCCGGTGCGTTCAAGTCTGGCAACATGAGTATCATAGATTTATTATTCAGACAAGAAGGGTAGCTCTTTCCAAATTTTTTCGACGATAAACCTATCCAATTTGTATAGACCTTCGCTTACAGTAGATTTACAAAGAATTGTAACACCCGGACACACAGTCTCATCACTATAAATTACGGGTTTACCTCTTTTTGTATCTTTGGCACATAGCCCCACAGTCCCCAGTAGCCAGGGAGGTAGATATGAAAGAAGAGGTTTTGAAGACGATCCAAGAATCCCAGCGGATGAGGGTAGTCGTGGTGGAGGTTGGGGACGTACGCTGGATGGTGGACGTTGCCCATGACAGCGCTCAAGCGGGAATCCTGAGGTGTGGTGATTACCAAGATAAGGGGAACACCGAGAGCGAAAGGGTACGCCATCTGCAACAGAAAACTTTCATCACTACACATGATAACACTTCTCACCAAGCACGGCAACACGCTCACCAGAGACATCAGTACACACGACAACACTCTCATTACTACACACAACTCTCATAAGAGACATCAGTACACACGACAACACACTCTCATTACTACACACAACTCTCATCAGAGACATCAGTACACACGACAACACTCTCATTACTACACACAACTCTCATCAGAGACATCAGTACACACGACAACACTCTCATTACTACACACAACTCTCATCAGAGACATCATTACACGTGACAACACTCTCATTACTACACACAACTCTCATAAGAGACATCAGTACACACGACAACACTCTCATTACTACACACAACTCTCATCAGAGACATCATTACACGTGACAGCACTCTTACCACTACACACGACTACACTCTCATCAGAGACATCATTACACGTGACAACACTCTCATTACTACACACAACTCTCATCAGAGACATCAGTACACACGACAACACTCTCATTACTACACACAACTCTCATCAGAGACATCAGTACACACGACAACACTCTCATTACTACACACAACTCTCATCAGAGACATCAGTACACACGACAACACTCTCATTACTACACACAACTCTCATCAGAGACATCATTACACGTGACAACACTCTCATTACTACACACAACTCTCATCAGAGACATCAGTACACGTAACAGCACTCTTGCCACTGCACACGACTACACTCTCATCAGAGACACCATTACACACAACACTCTCATCACTACAAGGCGCGTTTGCACGGTACTGCAGTTGTGACTGTTGTGACTGGGGTTGAATGTGTTGTTGAATGGTTGGTAAGGATATTCACTGTATGTATAGGACATTGTGAAGTGCCTGAGGACTGGCGGAATGCATGCATAGTGTCATTGTACAAAGGCAAAAGGGGGATAAAGGTGAGTGTTCAAACTACAGAGGTATAAGTTTGTTGAGTGTTCCTGGAATATTGTATAAGAGGTTATTGATTGAGAGGGTGAAGGCATGTACATAGCATCAGACTGGGGAGGAGTAATGTTCCTTCAGAAATGGAAAAGGAAGAGTGGATCAGGTGTTTGCTTTGAAGAATGTATGTGAGAAATATTTAGAAAAAGAAATGGATTTGTATGTAGCATTTATGGATCTGGAGAAGGTATATGATAAGGTTGATAGAGATGCTTTGTGGAAGGTCTTAAGTGTACATGGTGTGCGAGGCAAGTTGATAGAAACAGTGAGATGTATCTATCAAGGGTGTAAGGCATGTGCATGAGTAGGAAGAGAGGAAAGTGATTGGTTCCCAGTGAAGGTCGGTCTTCGGCAGAGGTATGCGATGTCATCATTGTTGTTAAATTTGATTATGGATGGAATATTTAGGTAGGTAAACGCAAGAGTTTTGTAGAGGAGCGAGGATGTAATCTGTTTGGGATGAGAGGGCTTGGGAAGTGAGTCAGATGTTGTTCGCCGATGATACAACATTGGTGCCTGATTCGAATTAGAAACTGCAGAAACTGGGGACTGAATTTGGAAAAGAGTTTGAAAGGAATAAGTTGAGAGTGAATATGAATAAAAGCAAGGGGTAAGGGAAAGTTTGTTAAGATGTGAGTTTGAATGGAGAAAAATTGGAGGAAGTGAAGTGTTTTAGATATCCTAGTTGACATAGCAGCGAACGCAACCATGGAAGTGGAAGTGAGTTATAGGGTGGGGAAAGGGGCGAAGGTTCTGGGAGCGATGAAGAATGTGTAGAAAGTTATCTTGGAGAGCAAAATTGGGTATGTTTGAAGGAATAGTAGTTCCAGCAATATCGTATGGTTGCAAGGCATGGGCTATGGATAGAGTTGTACGCAGGAGGGTGGATATGTTGGAAATGAAATGTTTGAGGACAATTTGTGGTGTGAGGTGGTTTGATCTAGTAAGCAATGAAAGGGTGAAAGAGATGTGTAGCAAGAAAATGGGTGTGATTTAGAGAGCACAAGAGGGTGTGTCGAAACGGTTTGGACATACAGAGAGAATGAGGATGTATGTGTCAGAGGTGGAGGGAACAAGGAGAATCAGGAAACCAAATTGGAAGTGGAAGGGTGGAGTGAAAAAAAGTCTTGAGTGACTGGGGCCTGATTATGTAGGAGGATGAGAGGCGTGCAAGGAATAGAGTTAATTGGAACGAGGTGGTATACCGTGGTCGACGTGATGTCACTGGACTGAGCCAGGGCGTGTGAAACGTCTGGGGTAAAACATGGAAAGGTCAGTGGGGCCTGGATATGGATTTCTGTGTATTACACATGACATCTAGAGACTGAATGTGAATGAATATGGCCTTTTTTGTCTGTTTTTCTGGCGCTACCTCGCTGACGCAGGGGATGGCGATAATGTAGGATGCCTTATGTGGGTAAATGTGGTTCTGGCAGTGATACACACGACCTTGCATATTCATTGCATAATAGGTGATTGATATGGTGTCATTCGATTGTAATTCACAATAAAGCACATACATGGTATGGTTATCATGTCATCTGGTAATGCGAAATCGTGCATGTGTTAGTGACCAGCACCTCTCCTCATGCTAGTTCGTAAGGGTGGTTCCTCTCAGGTAATATAGACCGTATGGAAAACAGACACATTATGTGAATACTTGTTTTCAGCTTGCCTCAGTGATAGATGTTAGAGGACACCCGGAACTTCAATACATGACCGAAGACGTCTGAGTGACGCTTACCAAAAACAATATAGATGGAAATGAATGGGTAAACTGGCAACGCTGACGCCTGTGAGTTGACAGCGAGTATATCATATAAGACAGATTTCCTGTATAATGAAACCATATAATGTCAGTTGTATATCATTAACAAGTCATATGAATAATGATCCACTTGAAACATGTTTTATGTCACGGACAGAAAACTAGAAATGTTCAGAAACGGCTTATTCATTAATATTTGGTGTAGGAACCAGCTACGTCGTGCGAGTACACAGTTGAGTCCACGTGGCATGGAAGCCACCAGCGAAGATGTCAAATCGCTTCCGTCTGGGCTACGTAGGTTTTCCCACGCCGGCAGAGCAGCAGTGACGACCAATGTAAAGTGTTCCGCATTGCCCTCGTCAAGGCTGCCCAGAACATGTTTTATGGGATTAAGGTCCGGAGATTAAGGAGGATGTGGCAGTAGGGTTATACGTGAATGTTGCTGAAACCATACTTGAACGACCCGACTACTAGTGTGTGCTGGACTGTTGTCCTGAAGTAAGTAGAAAGGTTGTGGCCCAGGGAACACTAGAGCAGTCACAGTGGGTAGCAGCAGCACCTCCTCCAAAATTTCTACATATTTTTTTTCCTCGGTGAAACAGCCGCCCTCCGGCCCTACACCTGGGAAACAGGTTTCTCAACCCTTCAAATTTGAGCAGACACATAGAGCTCACTCTGATATCCATCTTACCCAGCTGTAACAATACTTTCCCGGCTGACTGTTCATATAAAGAACATTACTGAAGGAAAGATAGAAGGAGCTCCTGGATAAATATCCCTAGCTACTTCGTCGCTATAGTAGAAAAAGAAGAAGAGGAAGAAGATAATTTTAGGGTTGGTACCATAAATGCCTTCCCCGAAAAGCTTTCCTTCTCAATAGTAAATCAGTAAATCTTTGTTTCTATAGCGAGGGAGAGAGAGCTGAGTTATTATTAAATCTTGGGGAACAAAGTTACATACAGCCTGATATGTTTGTGATGGATGGCTTCCATCTGAACAAGCTGGATGATAGCAATTCCACCAGGAAAGGAATATTTTCCATTGCTTCACCTTCCTTGGCTTGTTCAATATGTTCTTATATGTATCATATATTCACGTTGAACTTGCGGAATTAGACTGAGAAGTAAAAGTCTTCCTAAATGAACTTGTTTGATGAGGTGGATCTGCAAAGGTTGGTAATCCTAGATACGAAAGTTGCTAACTTCCTTGATCCACGTATGATTACATTAAGAGATTCCACACCATATCTTTTAGAAGCCTGTGTCACCTCCCCATGAATTAGAAATTTTTCATGCATGATATCTGCTACTGAACGGTCGATTTATGTGAATATTGGCACAGATGACTATCTCATGTGATAACTTTCTGGTAAGTCCCGCTTGGCTGGGTATTCTGATGTGATAACCCTGCGGTAAGTCCTGCTTGGCTGGGTATTCAGATGTGATAACCCTGCGGTAAGTCCCGCTTGGCTGAGTGGGAAGAACGCTCCAACTAGAGGGATTCAGTAGCTAATTCTTTTTCTATTTCAGTTTGTTTTGAAGAATTTCTTTCATGAAAATAGATCTAAATGAAGTGTATTGTATCACGATCCTGTTGCGGTATCTTCAGATCACTAGCAATATAACTATCATAGTTGATGTATTTTCATATCCATACGAAGGATCACGTCAATACAACCTCCTGATGGTATTGATTTGTAGAGCTGACAGCTCCATCTTTCAATCCGCTGGCTGGCATTAGGCAAGGAGCCCGGGCCAGTTCCTAAGCAAAACTTGCCTTTTCTCATATCATTTGAGTGGCTGATTCACCATACGTTCTAAGCTAAGGCGTTTGGTAACTTAGGGAAAATATTCTGTGGAGGAAGAAATATTTTCCGTGCAAGAAAAACAAGTTGTGATTATTTCTCACTATTCTGAGATGTTCTGTATCAAAGCCTGATTTATCTGCGGCCGGCTCTTTACCTTGAGAGAGTGAGGGATCACATGCACCTCAGGTGTGATGGGTTGTAGGAGGCCTGGCAGGCAAGGGGATCAATCAGGCCAGGGTAGTGCTGACGACTCTGTGAATTACTGATTGTCTGAACGTCACGTGAAGATCAGAATTGTAGGGATTTGCTCCATCTTTTTTTTTCCTACCATTTTTGATGGACGACTTTAGTTTATAAGGTTTATGGTGGAGGCTGTTATAGGAAAGAATATCCTGAACGTGAGATGATATGCCGCTCAAACGGTTCACCTTCAGGTCTTGTTCGCTGTGTGTGTGTGTGTGTGTGTGTGTGTGTGTGTGTGTGCGCGCGCGTGTGTGTGTGTGTCCGCTTTGCTTTGTCCCATAATGTTTGTCTCTTGATTCTTAACAATATTTGAACAACGTTGGATGTATTTCTAAGGATTGTTTGTATAACTGAAAAAAAATGAGCATAGTGAGATTAAGTTCTTGGCTGTTTTTCATCTACATGGAATTCTGTTCTCTTCTAATTCTGTTGCTCATATTGTCATTCAGTAAACAACTTAGCTTGTCTTCCTACGTATAATCTTATATATGCTAAGATTTCAGAGTTCATATAATTTTGATGATTGAGAGTTCAACCAGCATTGTTAAAGAGTATAGTCAAATGCAAAATTGAATTTCAAATGGAAATATAGTCTTGGTGTGAGGAAAAGTGTTGAGCATCATTTGACATTTAAGGATACATAATTGAAACATATCTTACACAAAATCAAAATCAGAATGGTTGAAAACCTTAAGGATATTCGTGTGAAAGACAGATACTATGAACAGCAAAATCCAGCTCATTTCGTTATGCTGTTACCCACTTCATTAAAGATATGAGTAGTGATGATAACGTCGAACTCTTTCCTCCTCCTGTAGAAGTCCTTGACCACAGGTATCGTGTAGAACTTTGATGCTTTGGCAGGAAGCGTTTCCTCCAAGAGATGGATTCCACCTGGGGATAGTCATAACATGCGCGTTAGAGCTGCTAGAACTTCACATTGGCTCGTTAAACTGTTACACTCTATAGCGTGTTGGTCTGAATGAGAGAGAGAGAGAGAGAGAGAGAGAGAGAGAGAGAGAGAGAGAGAGAGAGAGAGAGAGAGAGAGAGAGAGAGAGAGAGAGAGAGTCTAACTATAACATTTTGACTAAGCTAAAATGGAGTGAGTAATTTGAAGGTCAGTTGAATGTATTTGATGACAGAGTGGCAGATATAGGGTGTTTTGGTCGAGGTGGTGTGCAAAGTGAGAGGGTTAGGGAGGATGATTTGGTAAACAGAGAAGAGGTAGTAAAAGCTTTGCGGAAGATGAAAGCCAGCAAGGCAGCGGGTATGTTCATATATCCATTATTACTTATCTCAACAGAGTTGAATTATCTTCATTTCAATCTATGTTCCTTAGGGCATTACGTATTTGCAGTCCAGAGTTATTGATGATGAGATTGAGAAGATATATTCTATTGGATCTAAGTTAAAGTACCCTAGATCTTTCATTTATAAATCCCTTAAGTTAGCAAAGAAATCATTTTATGGAGTTGAGCCCAAACCTTCCATTTACACCAAGAATCTTTTAGTTCTCCCTTTTAATATTAATTTTACTTTACTTCCCATGTTGCTTAAATCCTTTAATGTAAATGTTGCCTTCAGCAACAATAATACTATAAAGAATATCGTAATCAGGAATTCACCAGATGATTCTCTTGGATGCATCTATAAAGTGCCATGTGGAAATTGTGATAAATTTTATGTTGGGCAGACCGGTAAGGATCTTTCTGTTAGACTTAAGCAACATAAATATAGTATAAGAACGGGACAAGAATCAAATACCTTGTTTAATCACGTTAAAAACTATGATCATCGTATTGACTTAAGTAATGCCATCTCAGTTATTAACTCTTACTTTATTACCACGAGAAATATCATTGAATCTTCTATCATTAAATACACAAAGAATTATAATCTTAATTTTAGTGATGGTCTATACAAATTAGATAACTCAATGGTTGATACAATCTGTAAAATGATAAGTTTATGAACGCTCGTTTTATGTCTTGGACAATCGCATGTTCACCAAATTGCGTCCTAGCTTCGTCTCTTCGATGTATATCAACTGACTTATATTTCTCTCCTGTGTCTCCCCTGATGATGTGATTATAACACGAGATTATTATTACACAAGATTATTACACAAGATTATTACACAAGAGAGAAATATAACAGTCAGTTGATATACATCGAAGAGACGAAGCAAGGACGCCATTTGGTAAGCATGCGATTGTCCAAGACAGACAACGAGCGTTCATAAACTTATCATTTTACAAATCTTATCAACAATAAAGTTATCTAATTTGTATAAAGCATCACTAATATTAAGATTATAATTCTTTGTGTATTCAATAATAGAAGATTCAATGATATTTCTCGTGGTAATAGACTTAGAGTTAACAACTGAGATGGCATTACTCCAGTCAATCCAATGATCATAGTTTTTAACGTGACTAAACAAGGCATTTGATTATTGTCCCGTTCTTATACTGTATCTATGTTGCTTAAGTCTAACAGAACGATCCTTACCAGTCTGCCCAACATAAAATTTGTCACAATTTCCACATGGCACTTTATAGATGCATCCAGGAGAATTTTATGGTGAATTCCTGATTAAGATATTCTTTATAGTATTATTGTTGCTGAAGGCAACATTTACATTAAAAGATTTAGGCAACAGGGGAAGTAAAGTAAAATTATTATCAAAAGGGAGAACTAAAAGATTCTTGGTGTCAACGGGAGGTTTGGGCTCAACTCTATAAAATGATTTCTTTGATAACTTAAGGGATTTATCAATGAAAGATCGAGGGTACTTAGATCCAATAGAATATGTCTCTCAAACTCATCATCAATAAACTCTGGACTACAATTACGTAATGCCCTAAGGAACATAGATTGAAATGATAATAATTCAACTCTGTCATATTTACCAAAAGGCGTCCTAGCTTCGTCTTTCCAATGTAAATCAACTGACTTATATATTTCTCGCTTGTGTCTCCCCTGATGATGTGATTATTACACATTTACTCTCAGCTTTCTTCTTTCACACACTTTACCAAACTCAGTCACCAACTCCTGCAGTTTCTCAACCGAATCAGCCACCAGCAATGTATGATTAGCGAACAACAACTGACTCACTTCCTAAGCCCTATCATGCCCCCTCTCCAAAACTCTTGCATTTACCTCCCTAACTGCTCCATCCATAAACTAATTAAACAACCATAGAGACAACACGCACCCCTGCTGCAAAACGACATTCACTGGGAGCCAATCACTTTCCTCTCTTCCTAATCGTACACATGCCGTACATCCTTGGTAAAAACTTTTCACTGCTTCTAGCAATCAATCTCTCACACCATATACTCTTAAAACCTTCCACAAAGCATCTCTATCAACCCTATCATATGCTTTCTCCAGATCCCTAAATGCTACATACAAATCTGCCTATTTTCCTAAGTATTTCTCTCATACATTCTTCAAAGCAAACACCTGATCCACACATCCTCTACCGCTTCTGAAATCACACTGATCTTCCCCAATCTGATCCTTTGTACATGCCTTTACCCTCTCAATCAATACCCTCCCATATAATTTCCCAGGAATACTCAACAAACTTATGCCTCTGTAATTTGAACACACACCTTTATCCCCTTTGCCTTTGTACAACGGCACTATGTATGCATTCCCCCAATCCTCAGGCACTTCCCCATGATCCATATATGCACTGAATATCCATACCAACCAATCACCGACACAGTCACCCTCTTTTTTAATAAATTCTCCTTCAATACCTTGCCGGCTTTCATCTTCCGCAAAGCTTTCACTACCTCTTCTCTCTTATCCAAACCATTCTCCCTGACCCTCTCATGTCGCACACTACCCCGACCAAAACATCTTATATCTGCCACCCTATCGTAAGACACATTCAGTTTACCACAAGCTCTTCACATCCTCTGTGTTTTGTTTTATAATGCACCATTATCTCATCGCCAACATTTTTTTGATTAGGTTTTTTCCCTCCTTAGCTAATGGTCTCTAATTTTCTCTATTCACTCTCCCTAAATGCATTATGGTGAGATCTGTTCATTCTGTTAACGTACGTGTGTGTGTGTGTGTGTGTGTGTGTGTGTGTGTGTGTGTGTGCGAGGATAGTGGTATCTCTGGTAGAGACAAGGTCGATCGTATTGCTTCCTCTTATCAGTTTATAGTGATCTTGGATCAGATGAAATGACTTGCATAGATTCTGTACCATATTTATGCGCTCTCTTTCGCCTGTTGGTCCATTTTTACTTATCTACGTGTAGGGTAAATATATAGTAATTATATCCGTGTTTCATCTCACGATAAAAGAAAGTTTTAAGTCCTCAACCAGAAAGAGAGAGAGAGAGAGAGAGAGAGAGAGAGAGAGAGAGAGAGAGAGAGAGAGAGAGAGAGAGAGAGAGAGAGAGAGAGAGAGAGAAATGTGAGGTACTTCACAGTCTGGTTGGGGTTGGAGGGATAATCTGATTACCTGTAAGAGAACGTCTGATGTCAAAATGGTTCGACGGAGAATTGGATCGTCCCAGCGGAAGGACGACCTCTGTGATATTTGGGTGATTGAATACCGCTGGGATCGCCTGTAGCGTTACAATCTAGGGAAAGAAAACAAATGACATATTAGAAACAAGAATGTATTTTTCGAGTACATGTAGATGACTCTCACTTTTTCCCCTGGTCTGCCTCACACTCTAGCTCATTCATCCCCTCTCTCTCTCTCTTCTCTTTCCCAGTTTTTGTTTTTCCTCATCCTCACTGACTCACACAGTCACTCGTCTGGACTCCCTGGCACTTTGTTGGAATGTCTTGACTCTTACACAAACTACTATAATGATGAAGGAAAGGGAGGCAGAGTCTTCCTCTGTTCCTCGTCACATAGATAGGGAAGAAAATCCTACACTAGTCTCGTAACCGCGAATGCTCTACCGCGTAAGATCCCTCGTTCCTTAGTTGCAGCTCAGTACCAGAGCCTCACTGAAATCATGAATAGTAAAAGAGAAGCTTCAGTCCCAGCCACTGTGATCTATTGTGATCATCAGCAATAGATTGTAGACTGCCTGTCAAACTCAAGTTTTGAAACTGTGCAAAGGTTCTTATATTCTACTTTCACACACTGTTTATTGCCAAATGGATTTTTCCTATGTATTTTCAGTTTATGGTTTTTCACTCACTTTGATAAACTATGAATTGTATGGATCTAAAAAGTAAGCACATAAACATACACAGTCCCAAGTGTAAACTCTCTCTCTCTCTCTCTCTCTCTCTCTCTCTCTCTCTCTCTCTCTCTCTCTCTCTCTCTCTCTCTCTCTCTCTCTCTCTCTAGATCTTTGATCACTCATTTCCTTATTTTCTCCCCCTCCCCCTTTCATCTGTGTTAACTTGTCATCCTGTTTCTCAACAGATTCAAATAATTTCCCCAGCTTTCTGATCCCAGATGCTTCATCCTGTGTCTCTCCTCTGATACCCCCCGCCCCCCGTTTCGTAAGACTCGCATGTTCCTCTTCCCTTAGCCTCCATCAATATGGATCTAGTCACAACTGTTTGGTCGTTGCATGTGTCCATATTTTAGACATATCATTTATACCAGTTATATAATCTCATTACGTCTCGGGAGCTGGTAGTGGCTGGACGTGTCGTTCTGTGCTCAGTTATCAGGCCTAGTGAGGTCACCCTCGGGCCAACAAGCCACCAAGGTCACACAGAACATTGCCATCAATCACCGTCTATAAGTGCTTCTGCCACAGTAAGTTTTCCTTCACTTTCATTACCGTTGTTGACTTTTCAGTGTGCATTTGTGTCATCTATTGTCTTATTACGATGACACCAGGATTTTTTGACAACAAGGTCAGATAGAGCGTACAGAGATTGTTTTTGTTCTGCGTAAACTGTTGTAACCTGGGAGAGAGGTTCTGTGTAACCTGTAGTTACCTGGAAGAGAAGTTCAGCGTAACCTGTTGTAACCTGGGAGAGAAGTTCTGTGTAACCTGTAGTTACCTGGAAGAGAAGTTCTGCGTAACCTACTGTACCTGGGAGAGAAGTTCTGCGTAACCTATTGTACCTGGGAGAGAAGTTCTGTGTAACCTGTGGCTACCTGGGAGAGAGCTTCTGCGTAACCTGTAGTTACCTGGAAGAGAAGTTCAGCGTAACCTGTTGTAACCTGGGAGAGAAGTTCTGTGTAACCTGTAGTTACCTGGAAGAGGAATCTAAACAAAGGCGATGTAGGTCAAATTAAGGCAGAGCTCAAAGTCGTAACTGCAGAAAGGTCAATACAAAGGGAAGACACAGAGAGTCTGAAAATGGCGCTCCGTGACCTGACCCCATTGATCTTCCCCCAAGCACCGTCCTGGTCCGACCTCCTCCTCCGCTCGCACCCTACCCCACACAACGTCCACTTCCATATCTGTCCAATGCATAAAACAGGTCTCAACCCACCTACCCGGTCCCTCCTAAATCTCTTCATCTTCACCCTCTCTCCCACCCCCCACCCCCCTTTCCCCGGTTCTACTACCTCTTCTTTTCCTCACACAAACTCCCAGTGCCTCCCCCTTCCTCCTCCCCCATCACCCATAACCTCCTCCGAGTCTACGTCACATTTCAAACCATCCACCCAGCCCATCCCCTCCGCCTTCCTCATGGGATTTCTCTCTCTCTCTCTCTCTCTCTCTCTCTCTCTCTCTCTCTCTCTCTCTCTCTCTCTCTCTCTCTCTCTCTCTCTCTCTCTCTCTCTCTCTCTCTCTCTGGCGTCGGCCATACCCACGAGCGAGCGATCTGCAGAACTCAAAAGTGACTCACAAGAAAAGAACGAAGACGACCGTTCCGTGATTACAGGCGACTCGCTGGTCAGATATCTGGGTAAATACTTGGTGGAGAATTCGAGGGCGAAGAGTACAGTCCACGTCTGCCCTGGTGCCAGGATTTCCCGCATTAAACAGAAAAGTTCAAGACATTAAAGTCCCGGATGTCGGGAGCAACGACGTTTACCATAGGAATTCAAATTCAGAAGTTATCATAGGAGAATACAATGATCTGATCGGCATTCTGAAGTTATAATAGGAAAATACAACGATCTGATGGGCACTTTGAAAGACAGCTCGGATAACACTGTCGGCTGGAGCTTCTCCGAGAATTTAATGCAGGTAACTTGGCCCTAAGTTGAGGGTTTGGTGTATATTTGAGACTGTATCGTTTGTGTATGATTTGGCAAACAGAGAAGAAGTAGAGAAAGCTTTGCGGAAGATAAAAGCCGACAAGGCGGGAATTTATTAAAAAAGGGAGTGACTGTGTTTTTGACTCGTTAGTGAGGATATTGAATATATGTATGGCTCATGTTGAAGTGCCTGAGGATTGGCGGAATTCATGTACAGTGCCATTGTACAAAGGCAAAGGGTTAAAGGTTAAGGGTTGAGTATTTCTGGGAAATTATATGGGAGGATATTAATTGACAGGGTCAAGGTATGTACAGAGCATCAGATTGGGGAAGAGAAGTGTGCTTTCAGAAGTGGTAGAGGATGCGTGGATAAAGTGTTTGCTTCGAGGAACGTATGCAAGAAATACTTAAAAAAGCAGATGGATTTGTATGTATCATTTATGGATCTGGAGAAAGCATATGATAGAGTTGATAGAGATGCTTTGTCGAAGGTATTAAGAGTATGTGGTGTGGGATGTAATTTGCTAGAAGCAGTGAAAAGCTTTTATCGAGGATGTAAGGCATGTGTGCGAATAGGAAGAGAGGAAAGTGATTAGTTCCCAGTGAATGTCAGTTTGCGGCAGGGGTGCGTGATGTCTCCATGGTTGTATAATTTGTTTATGGATGAGGTTGTTAGGAAGGTGAATGCAAGAGTTTTGGAGAGAAAGCCAAGTATGCAGTCTACTGTGGATGAGAGAGCTTGGGAAGTGAGTCTCTTCTTCGCTGACGACACAGCGCTGGTGGCGGATTTGGGGTGAGAAACTGCAGAAGTTGATGACTGAGATTAGTAAAGTGTGTGAAAGAAGACAGCTAAAAGTAAATGTGAATGAGCGCAAGGTTATTGGGTTCAGTAAGGTTGAGGGACAACTGAATTGGGAGGTAAGAAAAGACAACAAAGGCCCCATTCGTTCGCACTCAGTCTCTATCTGTCATGAAATAATGCACCGAAACAACAGCTCCCTTTCCACATCCAGGCCCCACAGAACTTTCCATAGTTTACCCCAGACGCTTCACATGCCCTGGTTCAATCCATTGACAGCACGTCAACCCCGGTATACCACATCGTTCCAATTCACTCTATTCCTTGCACGCCTTTCACCCTCCTGCATGTTTAGACCCCGATCACTCAAAATCTTTTTCACTCCATCTTTCCACCTTCAATTTGGTCTCCCACTTCTCCACGTTCCCTCCACCTCCGACACATATATCCTCTTGCTCAATCTTTCCTCACTCATTCTCTCCATGTGCCCAAACCATTTGAAAGCATCCTCTCGTGCTCTCTCAACCACACTCGTTTTATTTCCACACACCTCTCTTACCCTTACATTACTTACTCGATCAAACCACCTCACACCACATATTGTCCTCAAACATCTCATTTCCAGCACGTTCACCCTCCTGCGCACAACTCTATCCATAGCCCACGCCTCGCAACCATTCAACATTGCTGGAACCACTATTCCTTCAAACATACCCATTTTTGCTTTCCGAGATAATGTTCTCGACGTCCAAACATTCTTCAAGGCTCCCAGAAACTTCGCCCCCTCCCCCACCCTATGATTCACTTCCGCTTCCATGGTTCCATCCGTTTGCAAGATCCACTCCCAGATATCTAAAACACTTTACTTCCTCCAGTTTTTCTCCATTCAAACTTACCTCCCAACTGACTTGACCCTCAACCCTGTTGTACCTAATAACCTTGCTCTTATTCACATTTACTCATAACTTTCTTTTTTCACACACTTTACCAAACTCAGTTACCAGCTTCTGTAGTTTCTCACGTGAATCAGCCACTAGCGCTGTATCATCAGCGAACAACAACTGACTCACATCCCAAGCTCTCTCATCCCCAACAGACTTCATACTTGCCCCTCTTTCCAAAACTCTTGCATTCACCTCCCTAACAACCCCATCCATAAACAAATTAAACAACCATGGAGACATCACACACCCCTGCCGCAAACCTACATTCACTGAGAACCAATCACTTTCCTCTCTTCCTACACGTACACATGCCTTACATCCTCGATAAAAACTTTTCACCTGCTTCTAACAACTTGCCTCCCACACCTTATATCTTTAATACCTTCCACAGAGCATCTCTATCAACTCAATCATATGCCTTCTCCAGATCCATAAATGCTACATACAAATCCATTTGCTTTTCTAAGTATTTCTCACATACATTCTTCAAAGCAAGCACCTGATCCACACATCCTCTACCTGTTCTGAAGTCACACTGCTCTTCCCCAATCTGATGCTCTGTACATGACTTCACCCTCTCAATCAATACCTCCCCATATAATTTACCAGGAATACTCAACAAACTTATACCTCTGTAATTTGAGCACTCACTCTTATCCCCTTTGCCTTTGTACAATGGCACTATGCAAGCAGGCCGCCAATCCTCAGACACCTCACCATGAATCATATATACATTAAATAACCTTACCAACCAGTCAACAACACAGTCATCCCCTTTTTTAATAAATTCCACTGCAATACCATCCAAACTGCTGCCTTGCCGGCTTTCATCTTCCGCAAAGCTTTTACTACCTCTTCTCTGTTTACCAAATCATTTTCCCTAACCCTCTCACTTTCACACCACCTCGACCAACACACCCTATATCTGCCACTCTATCATCAAACACACTCAACAAACCCTCAAAACACTCACTCCATCTCCATCTCGCATCACCATTACTTGTTATCACCTGCCCCACCAGCCCCCCTCACTGAAGTCCCCATTTGCTCCACTGTCCCAAGCACTTTATTTACCTCCCTCCAAAACATCTTATTCTCCCCAAAATCCAATGATACTCTCTCAGCCCCATCTCTCATTTGCCCTCTTTTTCACCTCTTGCACCTTTCTCTTGAACTCCTGCCTCTTTCTTTTATACATCTCCTACTCATTTGCATTTTTTCCCTGCAAAAATCGTCCAATTGCCTCACTCTTCTCTTTCACTTGATAATCTTACTTCTTCATCCCCAATCACTACCAAACATTCGACCAAACATTCTTCAAGGCTCCCAGAAATTTCGCCCCCTCCCCCACCCTATGATTCACTTCCGCTTCCATGGTTCCATCCGCTTGCTAGATCCACTCCCAGATATCTAAAACACTTTACTTCCTCCAGTTTTTCTCCATTCAAACTTACCTCCCAACTAACTTGACCCTCAACCCTACTGTACCTAATAACCTTGCTCTTATTCACATTTACTCTTAACTTTCTTCTTTCACACACTTTACCAAACTCAGTTACCAGCTACTGCAGTTTCTGACGTGAATCAGCCACCAGCGCTGTATCATCAGCGAACAACAACTGACTCACTTCTCAAGCTCTCTCATCCACAACAGACTGCATACTTGCCCCTCTTTCCAAAACTCTTGCATTCACCTCCCTAACAACCCCATCCATAAACAAATTAAACAACCATGGAGACATCACACACCCCTGCCGCAAACCTACATTCACTGAGAACCAATCACTTTCCTCTCTTCCTTCACGTACACATGCCTTACATCCTCGATAAAAACTTTTCACTGCTTCTAACAACTTGCCTCCCACACCATATATTCTTAAAACCTTCCACAGCGCATCTCTATCAACTCTATCATATGCCTTCTCCAGATCCATAATGCTACATACAAATCCATTTGCTTTTCTAAGTATTTCTCACATACATTCTTCAAAGCAAGCACTTGATCCACACATCCTCTCCCTGTTCTGAAGTCAAACTGCTCTTCCCCAATCTGATGCTCTGTACATGCCTTCACTATCTCAATCAATACCCTCCCATATAATTTACCTGGAATACTCAACAAACTTATACCTCTGTAGTTTGAGCTCCCACTCTTATCCCCTTTGCCTATGTACAATGGCACTATGCAAGCATTCCGCCAACCCTCAGGCACCTCACCATGAATCATACATACATTAAATAACCTTACCAACCAGTCAACAACACAGTCATCCCCTTTTTTAATAAATTCCACTGCAATACCATCCAAACCTGCTGCCTTGCCGGCTTTCATCTTCCGCAAAGCTTTTTCTACCTCTTCTCTGTTTACCAAATCATTGTCCCTAACCCTCTCACTTTCCACACCACCTCGACCAAAACACCCTATATCTGCCACTCGATCATCAAACATACTCAACAAACCCTCAGAACACTCACTCCATCTCCCTCTCGCATCACCCTTACTTGTTATCGCCTGCCCACCAGCCCCCCTCACTGAAGTCCACATTTGCTCCCTTGTCCCATGCAATTTATTTACCTCCCTCCAAAGCATCTTTTTATTCTCCCCAAAATCCAATGATACTCTCTCACCCCAACTCTCATTTGCCCTCTTTTTCACCTCTTGCACCTTTCTTTTGACCTCTTTCTTTTATACATCTCCCACTCATTTGCATTTTTTTCTCTGCAAAAATCGTCCAAATGCGTCATTCTTCTCTTTCACTAATAATCTTACTTCTTCATCCCACCACTCACTACCCTTTCTAATCAACCCACCTCCCACGCTTCTCATGCCACAATCATCTTTTGCGCAAGCCATCACTGCTTCCCTAAATACATCCCATTCCTCCCCCACTCCCCTTACCACCTTTGTTCTCACCTTTTTCCATTCTGTACTCAGTCTCTCCTGGTACTTCCTCACACAAGTCTCGTTCCCAAGCTCACTTACTCTCGCCACGCTCTTCACTCCAACATTCTTTCTTCTTTTCTGAAAACCCCTACAAATCTTCACCTTCGCCTCCACAAGATAATGATCAGACATCCCTCCAGTTGCACCTCTCAGCACATTAACATCCAAAAGTCTCTCTTTCGCGCGCCTATCAATTATACACGTAATCCAATAACGCACTCTCGCCATCTCTCCTATTCATATGCGTATGCTTATGCATATCTCGCTTTTTAAATCAGGTATTCCCAATCACCAGTCCTTTTTCAGCACATAAATCTACAAGCTCTTCACCATTTCCATTTAAAACACTGAACACCCCATGTATACCAATTATTCCCTCAATTGCCACATTACTCATCTTTGCATTCAAATCACCCATCACTATAACCCGGTCTTGTGCATCAAAACCACTAACACACTCATTTAGCTGCTCCCAAAACACTTGCCTCTCATGATCTTTCTTCTCATGCCCAGGTGCATATGCACCAATAATCACCCATCTCTCTCCATCAACTTTCAGTTTCACCCACATCAATCTAGAGTTTACTTTCTTACACTCTATCACATACTCCCACAACTCCTGTTTCAGGAGTAGTGCAACTCCTTTCCTTGCTCTTGTCCTCTCACTAACCCCTAACTTTACTCCCTAGACATTCCAGACAATACTTCCCCTTTACCCTTGAACTTCGTTTCACTCAGAGTCAAAACATCCAGGTTCCTTTCCTCAAACATACTACCTATCTCTCCTTTTTTCTCATCTTGGTTACATCCACACACATTTAGACACCCCAATTTGAGCCTTCGATGAGGATGAGCATTCCCCTCGTGACTCCTTCTTCTGTTTCCCCTTTTAGAAAGTTTAAATACAAGGATGAGAGGGTTTCTGGCCCCCCGCTCAGGTCCCCTTTAGTCGCCTTCTACGACACGTGAGGAATGCGTGGAAAGTATTCTTTCTCCCCTATCCCCAGGGATATATATATATATATATATATATATATATATATATATATATATATATATATATATATATATATATATATATATATATATATATATATATATATATATATATATATATATATATATATATATATATATATATATATATATATATATATATATATATATATATATATATATATATATATATATATATATATATATATATATATATATATATATATATATATATATATATATATATATATATATATATATATATATATATATATATATATATATATATATATATATATATATATATATATATATATATATATATATATATATATATATATATATATATATATATAGTGTTTTGGGAGCAGCTGAATGAGTGTGTTAGTGGTTTTGATGCACGAGACCGGGTTATAGTGTTGGGTGATTTGAATGCAAAGGTGAGTAATGTGGCAGTTGAGGGAATAATTGGTATACATGGGGTGTTCAGTGTTGTAAATGGAAATGGTGAAGAGCTTGTAGATTTATGTGCTGAAAAAGGACTGTTGATTGGGAATACCTGGTTTAAAAAGCGAGATATACATAAGTATACTTATGGAAGTAGGAGAGATGGCCAGAGAGCGTTATTGGATTACGTGTTAATTGACAGGCGCGCGAAAAAGAGACTTTTGGATGTTAATGTGCTGAGAGGTACAACTGGAGGGATGTCTGATCATTATCTTGTGGAGGCTAAGGTGAAGATTTGTATGGGTTTTCAGAAAAGAAGAGTGAATGTTGGGGTGAAGAGGGTGGTGAGAGTAAGTGAGCTTGGGAAGGAGACTTGTGTGAGGAAGTACCAGGAGAGACTGAGTACAGAATGGAAAAAGGTGAGAACAATGGAAGTAAGGGGAGTGGGGGAGGAATGGGATGTATTTAGGGAATCAGTGATGGATTGCGCAAAAGATGCTTGTGGCATGAGAAGAGTGGGAGGTGGGTTGATTAGAAAGGGTAGTGAGTGGTGGGATGAAGAAGTAAGAGTATTAGTGAAAGAGAAGAGAGAGGCATTTGGACGATTTTTGCAGGGAAAAAATGAAATTGAGTGGGAGACGTATAAAAGAAAGAGACAGGAGGTCAAGAGAAAGGTGCAAGAGGTGAAAAAAAGGGCAAATGAGAGTTGGGGTGAGAGAGTATCATTAAATTTTAGGGAGAATAAAAAGATGTCCTGGAAGGAGGTAAATTAAGTGCGTAAAACAAGGGAGCAAATGGGAACTTCAGTGAAGGGCGCAAATGGGGAGGTGATAACAAGTAGTGGTGATGTGAGAAGGAGATGGAGTGAGTGTTTTGAAGGTTTGTTGAATGTGTTTGATGATAGAGTGGCAGATATAGGGTGTTTTGGTCGAGGTGGTGTGCAAAGTGCGAGGGTTAGGGAAAATGAGTTGGTAAACAGAGAAGAGGTAGTAAAAGCTTTGCGGAAGATGAAAGCCGGCAAGGCAGCAGGTTTGGATGGTATTGCAGTGGAATTTATTAAAAAAGGGGGTGACTGTATTGTTGACTGGTTGGTAAGGTTATTTAATGTATGTATGACTCATGGTGAGGTGCCTGAGGATTGGCGGAATGCGTGCATAGTGCCATTGTACAAAGGCAAAGGGGATAAGAGTGAGTGCTCAGATTACAGAGGTATAAGTTTGTTGAGTATTCCTGGCAAATTATAATGGAGGGTATTGATTGAGAGGGTGAAGGCATGTACAGAGCATCAGATTGGGGAAGAGCAGTGTGGTTTCAGAAGTGGTAGAGGATGTGTGGATCAGGTGTTTGCTTTGAAGAATGTATGTGAGAAATACTTAGAAAAGAAAACGGATTTGTATGTAGCATTTATGGATCTGGAGAAGGCATATGATAGAGTTGATAGAGATGCTCTGTGGAAGGTATTAAGAATATATGGTGTGGGAGGCAAGTTGTTAGAAGCAGTGAAAAGTTTTTATCGAGGATGTAAGGCATGTGTACGTGTAGGAAGAGAGGAAAGTGATTGGTTCTCAGTGAATGTAGGTTTGCGGCAGGGGTGTGTGATGTCTCCATGGTTGTTTAATTTGTTTATGGATGGGGTTGTTAGGGAGGTGAATGCAAGAGTTTTGGAAAGAGGGGCAAGTATGAAGTCTGTTGGGGATGAGAGAGCTTGGGAAGTGAGTCAGTTGTTGTTCGCTGATGATACAGCGCTGGTGGCTGATTCATGTGAGAAACTGCAGAAGCTGGTAACTGAGTTTGGTAAAGTGTGTGAAAGAAGAAAGTTAAGAGTAAATGTGAATAAGAGCAAGGTTATTAGGTACAGTAGGGTTGAGGGTCAATTCAATTGGGAGATGAGTTTGAATGGAGAAAAACTGGAGGAAGTGAAGTGTTTTAGATATCTGGGAGTGGATCTGGCGATGGATGGAACCATGGAAGCGGAAGTGGATCATAGGGTGTGGGAGGGGGCGAAAATTCTGGGAGCCTTGAAGAATGTGTGGAAGTCGAGAACATTATCTCGGAAAGCAAAAATGGGTATGTTTGAAGGAATAGTGGTTCCAACAATGTTGTATGGTTGCGAGGCGTGGACTATGGATAGAGTTGTGCGCAGGAGGATGGATGTGCTGGAAATGAGATGTTTGAGGACAATGTGTGGTGTGAGGTGGTTTGATCGAGTAAGTAACGTAAGGGTAAGAGAGATGTGTGGAAATAAAAAGAGCGTGGTTGAGAGAGCAGAAGAGGGTGTTTTGAAATGGTTTGGTCACATGGAGAGAATGAGTGAGGAAAGATTGACCAAGAGGATATATGTGTCGGAGGTGGAGGGAGCGAGGAGAAGAGGGAGACCAAATTGGAGGTGGAAAGATGGAGTGAAAAAGATTTTGTGTGATCGGGGCCTGAACATGCAAGAGGGTGAAAGGAGGGCAAAGAATAGAGTGAATTGGAGCGATGTGGTATACCGGGGTTGACGTGCTGTCAGTGGATTGAATCAAGGCATGTGTATGGGGGTGGGTTGGGCCATTTCTTCGTCTGTTTCCTTGCGCGACATCAGCAAACGCGGGAGACAGCGATAAAGCAAAAAAAGGAAAAAAAAAAATAGAATATAGATATATATAGATATATATTATATATTATAGAGATATATAGATAGTATATATATAATATATATATATATATAGCTCCACTGGGGATAAGGGGAGAAAGAATACTTCCCAACTATTCCCTGGCGTGTCCGTCGAAGCTACTAAAAGGGAAGGGAGCGGGGGCTGAAACATTCCCACCCCTCACGTTTTTTTTTCATTTTCCAAAAGATGGAACAGAGGGTGCCAGGGAGATATTCCAAATAAGGCCCAGTCTCTATCTAACCTAACCCCAAACGCGGGAAATGGCGACTAGTATAAAAAAAAGAAAATATATATATATATATATATATATATTATATATATATATAATATATATATATATATATATATATGCGATGAATATTACTTACCTTATGACCTCGGTCCGCCAGTGCCTTTGTGAGGGGTATGAGAAGATTCCAGTGATTCGCGTCCGATCCTGGCATTGGCAGCAGGATATTGTAAGACCTGGCTGGATGTGGAAGGTTTACCTTAGGCATTGCCTCCAGTTACAGCAAGGAGAAGGTAAAGTAAGAGCATTTTGCATCCAGCTGAAAAAAAATAGATGTATGTATCTTTAATAATTTTCACGTCAAACTACAGCAATCCATTGTGTGTGTGTGTGTGTGTGTGTGTGTGTGTGTGTGTGAGTGTGTGTGTGTGTGTGTGTGTGTGTGTGTGTGTGTATGTGTTACAGTTGGAAAGACACTGAATTTAGTAGGAAATTTCATTTCAGATGATATGTTTGTTTTTTTTTTCTTTTGTATCATTGCTATCCAACCTCGCTCTATGTAACAGACTAATCATTTATTGGATGTGAAATGCATTCTAAACTTTATCACTTCAAGTTTGTTTTTTTCTGAACGAGGAAAAAACTTTCGACAAGAAAGATGTAATGATATCATTAAAGGTTCTAGGGAAAAAAAAAAACACAGCAGGCAAGTAAAGATAACATTAGAGTTATAAAGAAAAATCTCACAGGAGAGGAGTAAGGATCACATTAGAACTTCAAAGAAAAAATCTAACAGCAGGCGAAAGTAATGATTACAGTTAAAGTTTTTGGAAAAAAAAAAAAACACAGTAGAAAGTAAGGATTACATTAGAGTTTTAAGGGAATATTGCACAGCAGAGATGTAAGGGAAATGTTTGAGTTTCAAGGAAAAATCCCGTAGCAGAGAAGTAAGATTACATTAAAGTTTTCAGACAAAATCCCGTAGCAGAGAAGTAAGGATTACATTAAAGTTTTCAGACAAAATCCCGTAGCAGAGAAGTAAGGATTACATTAAAGTTTTCAGACAAAATCCCACAGGAGAGAAGTAAGGATTACATTAGTGTTAAGGAATATCGTGGAGAATTTATGTTCCCAGGACAACCATAGCGACTGCTGATGGTAACTGACAAGCTTAAGTACGCTGAGTGTTAAGACCTATGTGATGGTATATAGAGAAGTTACGAACAGCAGTAAGGCTTTGATATGATACCTGGTAACCATACGAACAACAGTATGGCTTTGATATGATACCTGGTAACCATACGAACAACAGTATGGCTTTGATATGATACCTGGCAACCATACGAACAACAGTATGGCTTTGATATGATACCTGGTTACCACACTTACAGCAGTATGGGTCTGATATGATACCTGGCTACCACACGAATAGCAGTATGGGTCTGATATGGTACCTGGCAACCACACGAACAGCAGTATGGGTCTGATATGATACCTGGCAACCACACGAACAGCAGTATGGGTCCGATATGATACCTGGCAACCACACGAACAGCAGTATGGGTCCGATATAATACCTGGCAACCACACGAACAGCAGTATGGGTCCGATATGATACCTGGCAACCACACGAACAGCAGTATGGGTCTGATATGGTATCTGGCAACCACGCGAACAGCAGTATGGGTCCGATATGATACCTGGCAACCACACGAACAGCAGTATGGGTCCGATATGATACCTGGCAACCACACGAACAGCAGTATGGGTCTGATATGGTATCTGGCAACCACACGAACAGCAGTATGGGTCCGATATGATACCTGGCAACCACACGAAACAGCAGTATGGGTCCGATATAATACCTGGCAACAACAAACACATAAGTGTTGGTATTTCTATCCTAACATTTCATGATAAACAAAGATGGTGGGTGTGCTACCAGGGAATAAAGGGGCAAACTTTGGAAGCATCTTCATGCAAGTAGTCCTTCAACATGTTAAAAGTTCCTCCAACTTCAAAAAAAGAATAGCAGATAACAAATAACGTATCTATATATTCTGAAAGTTTGTTGAATGCTGTTTGATGATAGTTTGGCGGATATTGGGTGTTTTGGTCGGGATGTTGTGCGGAAATGAGAGGGTCAGGGAGAATGGTTTGGTAAACAGAGAAGAGGTAGTGAAAGCTTTGCATAAGATGAAAGCCGGCAAGGCGACGGGTTTGGATATCATTGCAGTGGAATTCATCAGAAAAGGAGGTGACTGTGTTGTTGACTGGTTGGTGAGGATATTCAATGTATATGTGGATCATGATGAAGTGCCTGAGGATTGGCGGAAAGCATTCACAGTGCCTTTGTACAAAGGCATAGGTGACTGTTCAAACTACAGAGACATAAGTTTCTTGAGTACTCCTGGTAAATTATATGGGAGGGTATTAATTGAGAGGGTGAAGGCATGTACAGAGCATCAGATTGGGGAAGAGCAGTGTGATTTTAGAAATGGTAAAGGATGTTTGGATCAATTCTTTCCTTTGAAGAATGTGCGTGAGAAATAATCAGAAAAACAAATGGATTTGTATGTGGCATTTGTGGATCTGGAGAAGGGTTATGATAGGGTTGACAGAGATGCTTTGTGGAAGGTCTTAAGAGTTTATGGTGTGGGAGGTAAATTGCCAGAAGCAGTGAAAAGTTTTTACCAAGGATGTAAGGCATGTGTACGAGTAGGAAGAGATGAGTGACTGGTTCCCAGTGAAGTTCGGTCTGCGGCAGGGGTGTGTGATGTCCCTGTGGTTGTTTGATTTGTTTATGGATGGGGTGGTGAGAGAAGTAAATGCAAGAGTTTTGGATAGAGAAAGAGAGAGAGAGAGAGAGAGAGAGAGAGAGAGAGAGAGAGAGAGAGAGAGAGAGAGAGAGAGAGAGAGAGAGAGAGAGAGAGAGAGAGAGAGAGAGAGAGAGAGAGAGAGAGAGAGAGAGAGAGAGAGAGAGAGAGAGAGAGAGAGGGGAGAGAGAGAGAGAGAGAGAGAGAGGCGAGTATGCAGTCTGTTGGGGATGAGGGGGCCTGAGAAATGAGTCACTTGTTAGCCGATGCTACAGCTCTAGTGGTTGATTCGGGTGAGAAGCTGCATAAGTTGGTGACTGAATTTGGAAAAGTGTGAGAAAGGAGAAAGTTGAGAGTGAATGTGAGTAAGAGCAAAGTTATTAGGTTCAGTTAGGTGGAGGGACAGGTTGATTGGGATGTAAGTTTGAATGGAGAGAAACCGGGAGGAAGTGAAGTGTTTCAAATATCTGGGAGTGGACTTAGCAGGAAATAGAACCATGAAAGCGAATGCGAGTCACAGGGCGGGGGAGGGAGCTAAGGTTCTGGGAATGATGAAGAATATGTGGAAGGAGAGAACGTTATCTCGGAGAGCGAAAATGGATATGTTTAAAGGAACTGTAGTTCCAACACTATCATATGGTTGCGGAGCATCAGATGTAGATAGGGTTGTACGGAGGAAGGTGGATGTGTTGGAAATGAACTGTTTCAGGACAATATGTGGTGTTAGGTAGTTTCATCGAATAAGTGATGAAAGAGTAAAAGAGAAGTATGGTAATAAAAAGAGAATATATGTGTCAGAGGTGGAGGGAACAAGGAGAAGCGGGAAGCCTAATTGGAGGTGGAAGGATGAAGTGAGAAAGCTTTTGAGCGATCGGGGCCTTAAAATGCGAGAGGGAGAGAGGCGTGGAAGGAAGAGAGTGAATTGGAAAGATGTGATATACCAGGGTCGACATGCTCTTTGTGGACTGAACCAGAGCATGTGAAACGTCTGGGGTAAACCATGGAAAGGTCTGTAGGGCCTGGATGTGGATAGGAAGCTGTGGTTTCAGTGCATCACACATGACAGTTAGAGACTGAGTGTGAACGAATGTGGCCTTTTTTGTCTCTTTTCCTGGAGCTACCTCGCTGAAGCGGAGGGTAGCAATGCTGTTTCCTGTAGGGCGTGGTGGCGCCGGAAATGGATTGAAAGCAAGCAAGTATGAATATATACATCTGTATATATGTATATATCTGTGTATGTGTATTTATGTGTATGCATATGTTGATATGTGTAATTACATGTATATGTATGGGAGTTTATGTGCATATATATGTGTGTATATGAGTGGATGGGTCGTTCATTGTCTGTTACCTGGCGCTACCAGACGCTTCACGTGCTCTCGTTCAATCCATTGACAGCACGTCGTCCCCAGTATATAACATCGTTCCAATTTACTCTATTCCTTGCACGCCTTTCACTCTCCCGTATGTTCAGGCCCTGATCGTTCAAAATCTTTTTCACTCACTCCATCCTTCCACCTCCAATTTGATCTCCCAGTTTTCCTTCTTCCCTCCACATCTGACACATGTATCCTCTTTGTCAATCTTTCCTCACTCATACTCTCCATGCGTCCAAACCATTTCAACACACCCTCTTTAGCTCTCTAGCTCACACTCTTTTTATTACCACACATCCTTTTTACCCTTTCATTACTTACTCGATCAAACCTCCTCATACCACATCCAACCTCCTCCTCACAACCATATCTATAGCCCATGCCTTGCAATCATGTAGCATTGTTAGAACCACTATTCCATTCAAACATTCCCATTTTTGCTCTCTGAGATAATGTTCTTGCCTTCCACACATTCTTCAACATTTCTAGAACCTTAAACTCCCCCCCTCCCCCCCACCCTCTGAATCACTTCCGGTTCCATGGTTCCATCCGCTGCTAAGTCCACTCCGAGATATCTAAAACAATTCACTTCCTTCAGTTTTTCTCCATTCAAACTTACCTCCCAATTAACTTGTCCAACAACCCTACTGAACCTAGTAACCATTCTCTTATTCACATCTATTCTCAACTTTCTTCTTTCTCACACTTTACCAAGCTCAGCCACCAACTTCTGCAGTTTCTCACCCGAATCAGCCACCAGCGCTGTATCATCAGCGAGCAACAGCCAACTCATTTCCTAAGCCTGCATACTTGCCCCTCTCTCCAAAACTCTTGCATTCACCTCCCTAACCACCCCATCCATAAACAAATTAAACAACCATGAAGACATCATGCACCCCTGCCACAAACCGACATTCACTAGGAACCAATCACTTTCCTCTCTCCCTACTCGTGCAAATGTCTTACATCCTTGGTAAAAACTTTTCACTGCTTCTAGCAACTTACTTCCCACACCATGTGCTCTTAAGATCTTCGACAAAGCATCTCTATCAACCCTACCATATGCCTTTTTTTGATCCATAAATGCTACATACAAATCCATCTGCTTTTTCTAAGTATTTCTCCCTCACATTCTTTGAAGCAAACACCTGATCCAAACATCCTCTACCACTTCTGAAATCACACCGCTCTTCCACAATCTGATGCTCTGTACATGCCTTTACCTTCTCAATCAATACCCTCCCATATAATTTCCCAGGAATACTCAACAATCTTATGCCTCTTTAATTTAAACACTCACCTTTATCCCCTTTGCCTTTGTACAGTGGCACTGTGCATGCATTCCGCCAATCCTCAGGCACTTCGCCATGATCCATACCTACAGTAAATATCCTTACCAGCCAATCAACAACGCAGTCACCTCCTTCTTTGATAAATTCCACTACAATACCATCCAAACCCGCCACCTTGCCGGCTTTCATCTTATGCAAAGCTTTCACTACCAATTCTCTGTTTACCAAACCATTCTCCCTGACCCTCTCACTTCGCACACTACCCTGACCAAAACACCCTATATCTACCACTCTGTCATCAAACACATTCAACAAACCTTCAAAATATTCACTCCATCTCTTTCTCACTTTCTCACTACCTGTTATCACTTCCCCATTTGCCCCCTTCACCGCACTTTATTTACCTCTTTCCAAAACATTTTTTCATTCTCCCTAAGATTTAATGAATCTCTCTTACCCCAACTCTCATTGCCCTCTTTTCATCTCTTGCACCTTTCTCTTGACCTCTTGCTACTTTCTTTCATACATCTCCCAGTCATTTGCACTGCTTCTCTACAAATAGCGTCCATTTTTTTTTTTTCTTTCACTAACAACTTTACTTCTTCATCCTACCACTCACTACCCTTTCTAATCTGCTCATCTCTTACCTTTCTCATACCTCTTGCTTCTTTTGCACAAGCCATCACTGCTTCCCTAAATACATCCCATTTCTCACCCACTCCCGTTACGTCATTTACTCTCACCTTTTGCCATTCTACACTCAGTCTCTCCTGATACTTACACAAGTCTCCCTTCCGCGCTAGAGATATAGCGCCAGAAACGGTCGAAGAAAAGTCCTTGTTCGTTCACATCTGTTCTGTTGCTGTCATATGCAATGCACCAAAACTACAGACCACTATCTACATCCAAGTCTTACACACCTCGTACTATTGAATGATCAGTGGAATTAAAGGTAGCCTTGCAAGCAGGAGGGTCCTCGGTGTAGAGCCCATGCAATGGAGAAGAGACGATGTTTAATGTTCTCCTGACAAACGAGGACTGACCACAGCACGCATGACACACTTGTAGAAAATCTTGCTTGATCATGATTACAAAAGTGAGCATCACACGCCTGCCATGTACTTTATCATAAGCCTTATCATTTCCCTTCCTCGTAACGTAAACCAATTCTGCTCGCTTACGAATCTGTTGAATTCATTATACTGATATGCAACGAGGAATGATCTTTCCAAAGATGGATCTTTTTTTGAAGTCATGAACGGAATAACATTTTGCCATTGCAATCTGTATCTCGAAAAGGAGCTGAGACCTGACATAACCTGCCCTTGGGGGCATAATGAGTCTAGGTGATGCAGCAAGACTTGTTTACAGTTTTATCTTTCCAGTTTCATCACGTCCTGGGATTGAGGCAATGCTGCTGTAGAAATTTTTCTGTCGTATGATTTGTCAGTGCAAGAATTTTACTTCTTCAACCAGAAATATCGCAAACTTTACGTGATTGATTTCGGGTTGATAAGTGAAAGTTAAGGCTCATGTCTGGGAGCTAAGGTCACATAAGAAAATCTTTGACAATACTTTTCTCCTGCTCCCGGAACTTGTGTGCACTTTGCAACAGGTGTGTCCACTATCAAACAAGCATGTGCACTGTGAAAAAAATATATAATGATAAAACGTAAGGAATAGAATATTGCTCCATACCCAACGGTAAGCCACAAAAGACCGCACATCATTTTTGATAAACGACCTACTTGTGCACATCTAGATTCTAGGTATCGTACTTTTACTGAGAAAGGGACAGACTACATATGATAAAGAAACAAGAAGTTTGCGGAAAAAAAAGTACTTAAATATGAAATAGGTTCGGTTCAAAGTAAAGGCCGTATAGAAGATGACAATTTGAGATGTAAAAAAGATGTGGAGAGAGTGGATCTGGCAATGCAAGTCATGCTGAACGTGCCTGCCAACACCGGAGCGACAGATGAGAAACCAGTAAGCCACTCTCTTGGTACATAACAACGCAGTGGGAATTCAATGAAGTCCCGTCATTATTTTGAATGTGCGCGCTGTCATGTGAGGATGGCTTAAATATAAACATGAGTCAATATCAAGATTCATGCTCTTATCTGACTGAATATTAAGGTTATGAAGCGGTGAGCACATTTTGAAGGACATACAGGCTAAAAAAAAAGTAAACTGCGCATACAAACAGCGCGCCTAAAAACAACAGATTTTCTTTCCGACTCGATAGACTACGAAAGTATGTCGCCATAAGCATAAATGAAAGCAGATCGTCAAAGTGTACAAAAAAAAAAACTTTCTAATGTCTACTGAAATGAATTGGCAAGTGAAGCTGTTTCTACTCGTAATGTTGAAATAGAAGACAGATTAATGTAAAAACGTCAGCTCGTAGGACTGAAGATTGATTTTGAAATAAGTTGCTATATTTCCCCTTGTGTTTGACCGTGATACATCTATAAGGAACAAAGGGATAACGAATGAAATATTGGCTTCATATATGTTCTGGAGAGCTGGTGACGTAATCAAGGCAATGCACAGAGTTGGAATCAAAAGAAATTCGAGGTGACCCGAGATTGGTAAGGAATAATTGATATAACAGAAGAAAGAGTTGTAAAGCAGCAAGTCCTTACAGACAAATGCACACAGGAAAACAACATAAAGAGTGCAAATGTATGTGACAATTAGCACGATGAGTAAGATCATCCTTCTTCACAGAAGTTCCAGTTGATGACCTCTTAGAATATTTGGTTGATGTCTTGGATAACATTGATTTACTTGTTTCCAATACTGGGCTTACTGAATTGATAAAATTATATATAAAGGACTGTGTATTTCAATCTAAGGGAGAACATTATGTTCAGAAATTTGGTATGACGATCGGTAACCCTCTTTCATCAGTATCATGTAATCTTTACATGGAATTCTGTGAGACAAGATTACTAAGGGATACCTTATTCTCTAAGTTAATCTGGTTTAGGTATGTAGATGTTCTTTGTGTTTGGCCAACAAACAAAAATCTACGAACATTTCTCCCTTTACTTATACCTTCCATCAATTTACTCTGGAACTGGAATATAGTTGTATGACAACATTTTTAGATTACATGATCCATGGGGATGGAAACATGTTTAAGTTTAGCATATACAGAAAACCCACCAAAGCTGTTCATATACTCATTATCATTCAGCTCAGTATGACGGAGTTAAACTATACTCATACCAGTCGATGTTCCGTAGGGCATTAAGGAATTTATTGATGATGAGTTTGACAAGATATATTCTATTGGATCTAGTTTAAAGTATCCAGATCTTTCAATGATGGATATCTTAAGTTGGCAAAACAGTAATTTTACAGAGATTAACCAAAACCTCCTCTTGATACCAAGAATCTTTTATTTCTCCCTTTTAATGATAATTTTACATCACTTCCCAGGTTGCTTAGATTCTTTCATGTAAATGAAGCTTTCAGCAATGACAATACTATAAGGAATATCTTAAAAACTCGCCAAGAAATTTTGCGGGCTGCGTTTACAGAATCCCTTGTAAAAGCTGTAATATGATTTATGTTGGCTAGACTATTAAGGATCTTTGTGTTAGACACATGCAACATAGATATAGTATAAGAACAGAACAGGGTCTAATGAATTGTTTAGTCATGTTAAGAATTATGATCGATGTATTGATTGGTGTAACGCCAGTTCATTGTAACTCTTTTACCACGAGAAATATCTTTGAATCTTCAATTATTGAATACACAAAGAAATGTAACATTGATATTAGTAAAGTTCTACACAAAATGGATAACTCTGTCGAGGCAAAATCTATAAACAGTTCCACTTCCTGTCCACACAATAGAATTTTATGGCAGGCATGATGACCCAAACACCAACCCGAACACCACCACCCTGAAACACTTATTTGCCAATGTCGTCGTAGCTACGTTTCTTCCTTGTATACAAACTGATTGTTCTACGTCTTCTATAGCATTCTTGTATTTCCCTTGACGATGTGATCAATACACGAAAGTGCACTAAAACCCGGTCTCGTGCATCAAAGCTGCTGACCCATTCTCTCAACTGCTCCCAAAACACTTGCCTCTCATGATCTTTTTTCTCGTGACCAGGTGCATAAGCACCAATAATTGCCCACCACTCTTCATCCACTTTTAGTTTCACCCATATAAATTATAACAGCTGGACTAATTTACAGGCATTCCCGCCCAGACAACAGGGGTAGGCAGTTGATTTTATGATCAGTTAGCAGAGATAATCATTGTTAGATCTTAACAAACCGATATCTAAAAGGGGGAGGGAGCGGAAAGGGGGAATCCCTTTTCGGTAGGTCTGGGCATGGACAGCACCTAAATTTGCTTGATCGTCCCGTAATCCAGTTTGTCGAGAGAACTTACTGGCGACTAGAATATCCTTGAGGATCTCATAATCTTGAAGATGGAGAAAATTTTGGTACAAATGATTACCGACAAATTCCTTTTGAGGTCACTTTTAACAATGTTTGTATTGTTGATCAACATTGCAGTCGCAAAAAAAATACCCTATTTTAAACTTTACAGATTTTAATGCACTTCGCATTGCCCTTCACAGGTAAACCTGAAATAATTGGGTTAATGTGAACAACATGAAGATAGCTAGGGAAAAGCTCTAGTGAAACCTTTGAAATAGCACAGGGAACATATGTGCCAGTGTGTAGTGGACGGTTTATCTAGAAAGTAAAGACAAGGTAGTGAAACTCTGTAATATGAAAGTCCCTGTTGTCTAAGAAAAAAGCTCATGATAAAGTCAATGATAGATTATAGTATGTAGATTTGCGTAGAGAAAGTAAGGGAGTTAACCCGACAAACTCAGAGTCAGTATACGTATAGCGCTGAAATTATCGAAAGGAAGCCTAAGGAGTTTTACAGTTAAGTTAGAGGCAAAAATATTATTACCTAGTCAATTTCTTTCATTTAATTGAGAAAAATGGTGACTTGGTTCAAGAAGAAGCTATACCAAAAAACTTAGAGGAAAATTTGGCATCTGTATGTACGATTGTAGACACAATCCATGTTCCCAATCCAATTTCATTGACAAGAGAGAACATACGGTAAGATATTGACATAACAGCTGAAGAAATACTATCAGCGAATAAAGGAATGAAAATGATAAGTTTCATTCTAAAACAGTGAAGGAGGCGTAAAATTAGATAGGTAAGCCTTTGACTGCTCTTTTTACTGGATCACTTGCTACAGGAAAAGTTCCAGATGAATGGAAGTTTGCCAATCTAACATCGATATTCAAAAAAAAGGTAATAAGTTACTGCCAGGAAATCATCGTCCAATCACCTTCATGTGTAGCTGGAGAACTTATGGCAGCCATCATGCGAGACAGAACTGTAAGCCATATATAAAGGCCGACCACTTAATATACGATTCTCAGGTTGGTTTCGACAACATCGCTCATGTCTGACAAATCAGCTTGATTTCTTTTTGTGATGAAATCAACATATATGACGATAAGTAGAGCAGTTGATGTCACCAATCTAGATTTTCAAAAAGCGATCGATAAGGTTTCACAAACATGAAGTCACGTAGCGTTGGTGAGGTTATACTTCGTTGGAGAGGATATCTGTTGTCTGGTCGTAAACAAAGAGTAGTGATTATTGGTCAAGCCTGTGATTGGTTAGACAGGGATCGCTCTCGGGAACTGTTCTATTTCTCATATGATATTAATGATATTGATAATGAGCTGCATCACAAGGTATAGATATCACACCTCACTGATGACACAAAGCTGGGAACTAAACCTACAAATAACTTGAGCCTTCACAGCTTCAAACTGACGTAGAAAAGTTGGTGAGCTGGGTTCATAAGCGACAAATGAATAATATTATCGATAAGTGTACAATTCTACGTATCGGTAATGAAAACGAATAGGTTATCTACGGTATGAACTACATCGAAGTCCAAAAGGTAAATGAGGAGCAAGACTCCGGCGTAATACTCTCTGGTAAAATTAAGAAAAAGAAAGAAAAGAACAATCAAAATTCTTGGATTGATAAGTAGGGAAATCATTCCCATTCTCTACTAGTCTTTGGTTCGTCCCTGTTTTACATAATGTATTCAGGTTTGGTCAACGTACCTAAAAGAAAAGAAGACAAAGACAGAATGGAGAAAGTGCAGCAACGAGCTGCCGAAGTAATTTCCGAGCTGGGAAGTAAATACTATGAGATCCAAGTAAACGACTTAGATTTATTTAGCTTGAAATAAAAAAGAGAGAGAAGGTTAAGAGGTGACCGTATGCAAGCATTCAGAATCATTAAAGGCTTTCATAATCTTGTTCTAAATTCACTTAAGACTTGATTCATCTGATTTCACTCGCAGTAATGGATCCAAACTCGCAGGCAGATCTTTTTCCACGAATGAGGCGAAACACTTTTTCGTCAACAGGGTCGTTAATATATATGAAAGATTAACCAAATAAAAAGTGGTTGAAAGCAGTACTATAGATACGTTTAAGTACAGACTTGGTAGATATTTTGCTTCAAGTCCACGACTTACATTATCTGCGCCTCTTTACTACGTCACACTGACATTTTCAATTTGTAGGATATTCTCAACGAATGATCTATATGCCTTCTAGCTTTCATCCTACTAATCTGTGCCTTTCTGAAATCTACCACTATCAAAAACAGCCTCAAAAGGACACAGTGGGCTGTTCTTGTCTCAATTCCTCTTGTATCCCTTCGAAGATGAGAGCTGGGTAAGAAGTGGATACCTTTTGTCTATGCTGAAGTGAAAGACGGGCCTCATCCTTACCCGGAAGGGATGATTGTCATAACATTTCTCCACTCGTGTTCATACTTCCAAAGCTTGACACTTCCTTGTACTGAGGTAAAGTCCTCGACGAAGGCAGAGAAGAAGAGATGAAGCCCCACTCCAGCCCACAGTAGAACATGAAGGTGATATATGAGATAACTGAAAACACTGCATATTATCGCCCAGAGTATAACCCTTCCGTCTTGCTACTAAATGACGTGACATTTAATGTTGTTTTACAGATAATTAGACAGTGTTTTAAACCCGGGTTATGAGTGGCCTATTGGATAAGTGTGCAATTTTCAGTACCGGTGGCAGGAGAAGCGATTATCTGATAGGGACAACATGCACGGAATAGCTCTGTCTTTGGCTTAATGACAACTGGAGAGAAAATATATAATAGATATTGCCCACACTTTCACTTTGTCATGGGGATCACAATAGAAAATATATCTACAAAAGCAGGAAAACTTCGGCTGAATTTGATGGGAACTATGACCTACTATCAGCATCATCATTATAATGAAATTGCTATTATCATGATCATCATTTCTATTATTATTATTATTATTATTAGTAGTAGTAGTAGTAATAATAGTAGTTGTATTAGTAGTAGTAGTAGTAGTAGTAGTATTGTTGTTGTTGTTGTTGTTGTTACTATAATCATCATTATCATTATTCTTATCACTATTATTATTATTATTAGTATTAGTATTAGTCGACCCCTGTATATCACATCGTTCCAATTCACTTTATTCCTTGCCCGCCTTTCACCCTCCTGCATGTTCGGGCCCCGATCGCTCAAAATCATTTTCACTCCATCCTTCCACCACCAGTTTGGTCTCCCACTTCTCGTGCCCTCCACCTCTGACACATATATCCTCTTTGTGAATCTTTCCTCACTCATTCTCTCCATGAGACCAAGCCTTTTCAATACACTCTCTTCTGCTCTCAACCACACTCTTTTTATTACCACACATTTCTGCTACCCTTTCATTACTTACTCGATCAAACGACCTCACACTACATATTGTACTCAAACATCTCATTTCCAGCACACCCACCCTCCTCCGCACAACCCTATCTATAGCCCACGCCTCACAACCATACAACATTGTTGGAACCACTATTCCTTCAAACATACCCATTTTTGCTTTCCGAGATAACGTTCTCTCCTTCCACACATTCTTCAACTCTCCAAGAACCTCTACCCTATGACTCACTTCCGCTTCTATCGATCCATCCGCTGCCAAATCCACTACCAGATATCTAAAACACTTCACTTAATCCAGTTTTTCTCCATTCAAACTAGCCTCCCAATATAATTGTCCCTCAACCCTACTGAACCTAATAACCTTGTTCTTATTCACTTTTACTCTTAACTTTCTTCTTTCACACACTTTACCAAACTGTCACCAACTTCTGCAGTTTCTCACCCGGATCAGCCACCAACACTGTATCGTCAGCGAACAACAACTGACTCACTTCCCAAGCTCTCTCATCCACAACAGACTGCCCTTCTCTCCAAAACTTTTGCATTCACCTCCCTAACAACCCCATCCATAAAGAAATTAAACAGCCATGGAGACATCACGCACCCCTGCCGCAAACCGACATTCACTGGGAATCAATCACTTTCCGCTCTTCCTGCTCGTACACATGCCATACTTCCTCGATAAAACCTTTTCACTGCCTCTAGCAACTTACCTCCCACGCCATATACTCTTAATACCTTCCACAGAGCATCTCTATCAACTCTAACATATACCTTCTCCAGATCCATAAATGCTACATACAAATCCATCTGTTTTTCTAAGTATTTCTCAAATACATTCTTCCAAACAAATACCTGATTCACACATCCACTACCACTTCTGAAACCACACTGCTCTTCCCCAGTCTGATGTTCTGTACATGCCTTCACCCTCTCAATCAATACCCTTCCATATGACTTCCCAGGAATACTCAACGAACTTATACCTCTGTAATTTGAACACTCACTTTTATCCCATTTGCCTATATACAACGGCACTATGCATGCATTTCGCCAATCCTCAGGCACGTCAACAGGAAACATACATAAATCGAATATCCTCACCAACCAGTCAACAAGACAGTAACCCCCTTTTTTAATAAATTCCACTACAATACCATCCAAACCCGCTGCCTTGACGGCTTTCATCTTCCACAAAGCTTTCACTACCACTTCTCTGTTTACCAAATCATTCTCCCTGACCCTCTCACTTCGCACACCACCTCGATCAAAATACCCTATATCTGACACTCTTTCATCAAACACATTCAACAAACCTTTAAGATACTCACTCCATCTCCCTCTCACTTCACAACTACTTGCTATTACCTCCCCATTTGCCCCATTCACCAATATTCCCATTTGTTCTTTTGTCTTACGCACTTTATTTACCTCCTTCCTAAACATCTTTTCATTCTCCCTAAGATTTAATGATACCCTCTCACCCCAACTCTCATTTGCCCTCTTTTTCATCACTTGCACCTTTCCCTTGACCTCCTGCTTCTTTCTTTTATACATCTCCCAGCTATTTGCACTATATCTCTGCAAAAATCGTCCAAATGCCTCACTCATCTCTTTCACTAATAATCTTACTTCTTCATCCCACCACTCACTACTCTTTCTAATCTGCCCACCTCCCACGTTTCTCATGCCACGTTTTTTGCGTAAGCCATCACTGCTTCTCTAAATAAATCCCATTCCTCCCCCAGTCCCCTTACTTCCTTTGATCTCACCTTTTTCCATTGTGTACTCAGCCTCTCCTACTACTTCCTAACACAAGTCTCCTTCCCAAGCTCACTTACACTTACCACTCTCTTCACCCCAACATTCTCTCTTGTTTTCTGAAAACCTCTACAAATCTTCACCTTCGCCTCCACATGATAATGATCAGATATCCCTCCAATTGCCCCTCTCAGACATTGACTTCAAAAACTCTCTCTTTCACACACCCATCAATTAACACGTAATCCAAAAATCTCTCTGGCCATTATTATTATTATTATTATTATTATTATTATTATTATTATTATTATTATTATTATTATTATTATTATTATTATCATTATCATTATTATATTTACATATATTCATTTTGCTTTGTCGCTGTCTCCCGCGTTTGCGAGGTAGCGCAAGGAAACAGACGAAAGAAATGGCCCAACCCATCCCCATACACATGTATATACATACACGTCCACACACACAAATATACATACTTATACATCTCAATGTACACATATATATATACACACACAGACACATACATATATACCCATGCACACAATTCACACTGTCTGCCTTTATTCATTCCCATCGCCACCTCGCCACACATGGAATACCATACCCCTCCTCCCTCATGTGTGCGAGGTAGCGCTAGGAAAAGACAACAAAGGCGCCATTCGTTCACACTCAGTCTCTAGCTGTCATGCAATAATACCCGAAACCACAGCTCCCTTTTCACATCCAGGCCCCACAGAACTTTCCATGGTTTACCCCAGACGCTTCACATGCCCTGATTCAATCCACTGACAGCACGTCAACCCCGGTATACCACATCGATCCAATTCATTCTATTCCTTACCCGCCTTTCACCCCCCTGCATCTTCAGGCCCCGATCACTCAAAATATTTTTCACTCCATCTTTCCACCTCCAATTTGGTCTCCCACTTCTCCTCGTTCCCTCCACCTCCGACACATATATCCTCTTGGTCAATCTTTCCCCACTCATTCTCTCCATATGCCCAAACCATTTCAAAAAACCCTCTTCTGCTCTCTCAACCACGCGCTTTTTATTTCCACACATCTCTCTTACCCTTACATTACTTACTCGACCAAACCACCTCACACCACACATTGTCCTCAAACATCTCATTTCCAGCACATCCACACTCCTGCGCACAACTCTATCCATATCCCACGCCTCGCAACCATACAACATTGTTGGAACCACTATTCCTTCAAACATACCCATTTTTGCTTTCCGAGATAATGTTCTCGACTTCCACACATTCTTCAAGGCTCCCAGGATTTTCGCCCCATCCCCCACCCTATGATCCACTTCCGCTTCCATGGTTCCATCCGCTGCCAGATCCACTCCCATATATCTAAAACACTTTACTTCCTCCAGTTTTTCTCCATTCAAACTTACCTCCCAATTGACTTGACCCTCAACCCTACTGTACCTAATAACCTTGCTCTTATTCACATTTACTCTTAACTTTCTTTTTTCACACACTTTACCAAACTCACTCACCAGCTTCTGCAGTTTCTCACATGAATCAGCCACCAGCGCTGTATCATCAGCGAACAACAACTGACTCACTTCCCAAGCTCTCTCATCCACAACAGACTTCATACTTGCCCCTCTTTCCAAAACTCTTCCATTCACCTCCCTAACAACCCCATCCATAAACAAATTAAACAACCATGGAGACATCACACACCCCTGCCGCAAATCTACATTCACTGAGAACCAATCACTTTCCTCTCTTCCTACACGTACACATGCCTTACATCCTCGATAAAAACTTTTCACTGCTTCTAACAACTTGCCTCCCACACCATATATTCTTAATACCTTCCACAGAGCATCTCTATCAACTCTATCATATGCCTTCTCCAGATCCATAAATGCTACATACAAATCCATTTGCTTTTCTAAGTATTTCTCACATACATTCTTCAAAGCAAACACCTGATCCACACATCCTCTACCACTTCTGAAACCGCACTGCTCTTCCCCAATCTGATGCTCTGTACATGCCTTCACACTCTCAATCAATACCCTCCCACATAATTTACCAGGAATACTCAACAAACTTATACCTCTGTAATTTGAGCACTCACTCTTATCCCCTTTGCCTTTGTACAATGGCACTATGCACGCATTCCGCCAATCCTCAGGCACCACACCATGAGTCATACATACATTAAATAACCTTACCAACCAGTCAACAATACAGTCACCCCCTTTTCTAATAAATTCCACTACAATGCCATCCAAACCTGCTGCTTTGCCGGCTTTCATCTTCCGCAAAGCTTTTACTACCTCTTCTCTGTTTACCAAATCATTTTCCCTAACCCTCTCACTTTGCACACCACCTCGACCAAAACACCATATATCTGCCACTCTATCATCAAACACATTCAACAAACCTTCAAAATACTCACTCCATCCCCTTCTCACATCACCACTACTTGTTATCACCTCCCCATTTGCGCCCTTCACTGAAGTTCCCATTTGCTCCCTTGTCTTACGCACTTTATTTACCTCCTTCCAGAACATCTTTTTATTCTCCCTAAAATTTAATGATACTCTCTCACCCCAACTCTCACTTGCCCTCTTTTTCACCTCTTGCACCTTTCTCTTGACCTCCTGTCTCTTTCTTTTATACATCTCCCACTCAATTGCATTTTTTCCCTGCAAAAATCGTCCAAATGCCTCTCTCTTCTCTTTCACTAAAAATCTTACTTCTTCATCCCACCACTCACTACCCTTTCTAATCAACCCATCTCCCACGCTTCTCATGCCACAAGCATCTTTTCCGCAATCCTTCACTGATTCCCTAAATACATCCCATTCCTCCCCCACTCCCCTTACTTCCATTGTAAAATAGGAAACAGAAAAAGGATTATTATTATTATTATTATTATTATCATTATTATTATTATTATAATTATTATTATTATTATTATTATTATTATTATTATTATTATTATTATTATTATTATTATTATTATTATTATTATTATTATTATTATTATTATTATTAATATTATTATTATTATTATAATTATCATTATTATTATTATCATTATTGTTATTATTATTATTATTATTATTATCATTAATATTATTATTATTATTATTATTATTATTATTATTATTATTATTATTATTATTGATATTATTATTATTATTATCATTATTATTATTATTATTATTATCATTATTATTATTATTATTATTATTATTATTATTATTATTATTATTATTATTATTATCATTATCATTATCATCATTACTATTATTATTATTATTACTATCAGTATCACTATTATTATCATTAATATTATTATTGCTATTATTATTATTATCATTATTATTATTATTATTATTATTATTATTATTATTATTATTATTATTATTATTATTATTATTATTTATTTATATATATATTTATTATACTTTGTCGCTGTCTCCCGCGTTTGCGAGGTAGCGCAAGGAAACAGACGAAAGAAATGGCCCAACCCCCCCCCCCATACACATGCATATACATACGTCCACGCACGCAAATATACATACCTACACAGCTTTCCATGGTTTACCCCAGACGCTTCAAATGCCTTGATTCAATCCACTGACAGCACGTCAACCCCGGTATACCACATCGCTCCAATTCACTCTATTCCTTGCCCTCCTTTCACCCTCCTGCATGTTCAGGCCCCGATCACACAAAATCTTTTTCACTCCATCTTTCCACCTCCAATTTGGTCTCCCTCTTCTCCTCGTTCCCTCCACCTCCGACACATATATCCTCTTGGTCAATCTTTCCTCACTCATTCTCTCCATGTGCCCAAACCACTTCAAAACACCCTCTTCTGCTCTCTCAACCACGCTCTTTTTATTTCCACACATCTCTCTTACCCTTACGTTACTCACTCGATCAAACCACCTCACACCACACATTGTCCTCAAACATCTCATTTCCAGCACATCTATCCTCCTGCGCACAACTCTATCCATAGCCCACGCCTCGCAACCATACAACATTGTTGGAACCACTATTCCTTCAAACATACCCATTTTTGCTTTCCGAGATAATGTTCTCGACTTCCACACATTCTTCAAGGCTCCCAGAATTTTCGCCCCCTCCCCCACCCTATGATCCACTTCCGCTTCCATGGTTCCATCCGCTGCCAGATCCACTCCCAGATATCTAAAACACTTCACTTCCTCCAGTTTTTCTCCATTCAAACTCACCTCCCAATTGACTTGACCCTCAACCCTACTGTACCTAATAACCTTGCTCTTATTCACATTTACTCTTAACTTTCTTCTTCCACACACTTTACCAAACTCAGTCACCAGCTTCTGCAGTTTCTCACATGAATCAGCCACCAGCGCTGTATCAACAGCGAACAACAACTGACTCACTTCCCAAGCTCTCTCATCCACAACAGACTTCATACTTGCCCCTCTTTCCAAAACTCTTGCATTTACCTCCCTAACAACCCCATCCATAAACAAATTAAACAGCCATGGAGATATCACACACCCCTGCCGCAAACCTACATTCACTGAGAACCAATCACTTTCCTCTCTTCCTACACGTACACATGCCTTACATCCTCGATAAAAACTTTTCACTGCTTCTAACAACTTTCCTCCCACACCATATATTCTTAATACCTTCCACAGAGCATCTCTATCAACTCTATCATATGCCTTCTCCAGATCCATAAATGCTACATACAAATCCATTTGCTTTTCTAAGTATTTCTCACATACATTCTTCAAAGCAAACACCTGATCCACACATCCTCTACCACTTCTGAAACCACACTGCTCTTCCTCAATCTGATGCTCTGTACATGCCTACACCCTCTCAATCAATACCCTCCCATATAATTTACCAAGAATACTCAACAAACTTATACCTCTGTAATTTGAGCACTCACTCTTATCCCCTTTGCCTTTGTACAATGGCACTATGCACGCATTCCGCCAATCCTCAGGCACCTCACCATGAGTCATACATACATTAAATAACCTTACCAACCAGTCAACAATACAGTCACCCCCTTTTTTAATAAGTTCCACTGCAATACCATCCAAACCTGCTGCCTTGCCGGCTTTCATCTTCCGCAAAGCTTTCACTACCTCTTCTCTGTTTACCAAATCATTTTCCCTAACCCTCTCACTTTGCACACCACCTCGACCAAAACACCCTATATATGCCACTCTATCATCAAACACATTCAACAAACCTTCAAAATACTCACTCCATCTCCTTCTCACATCACCACTACTTGTTTTCACCTCCCCATTTGCGCCCTTCACTGAAGTTCCCATTTGCTCCCTTGTCTTACGCACTTTATTTACCTCTTCCAGAACATCTCTTTATTATTATTATTATTATTATTATTATTATTATTATTATTATTATTATTATTATTATTATTGTTATTATTATTATTATCATTATTATTATTATTATTATTATTATTATTATTATTATTATTATTATTATTATTATTATTATCATTATTATTATCATCATTATTATTATTATTATTATTATTATTATTATTATTATTATTATTATTATTATTATTATTATTATTGTTATTATTATTATTCTTACTATTATTATTATTATCATTATTATTATTATTATTATTATTATTATTATTATTATTATTATTATTATTATTATTATTATTATTATTATTATTATTATTATTATTATTATTATTACTATTATTATTATTATTATTATTATTATTATTATTTTTATTATTATTATTATTATTATTATTATTATTATTATTATTATTATCATTATTATTATTATTATTATTATTATTATCATTATTATTATTATTATTATTATTATTGTTATTATTATTATTATTATTATTATTATTATTATTATTATTATTATTATTATTATTATTATTATTATTATTATTATTATTATCAGTATAATTATTATTATTATTATTATTATCATTATTATTATTATTATTATTATTATTATTATTATTATTATTATTATTATTATCATTATTATTATTATTATTATTATTATTATTATTATCATTATTATTATTATTATTATTATTATTAGTATTATTATCATTATTATTATTATTATTATTATTATTATTATTATTATTATTATTATTATTATTATTATTATTATTATTATTATTATCATTATTATTATTATTATTATTATTGCTATTATTATTATTATTATTATTATTATTATTATTATTATTATTATTATCATTATCATTATTATTATTATTAACATTATTAATATTATTATTATTATTATCATCATTTTTTTTTATTTTTTTTTATTTTTTTTTGCTTTGTCGCTGTCTCCCACGTTTGCGAGGTAGCGCAAGGAAACAGACGAAAGAAATGGCCCAACCTACCCAGATACACATGTATATACATACGTCCACACACGCAAATATACATACCTACACAGCTTTCCATGGTTTACCCCAGACGCTTCACATGCCCTGATTCAATCCACTGACAGCACGTCAACCCCGGTATACCACATCGATCCAATTCACTCTATTCCTTGCCCTCCTTTCACCCTCCTGCATGTTCAGGCCTCGATCACTCAAAATATTTTTCACTCCATCTTTCCACCTCCAATTTGGTCTCCCACTTCTCCTCGTTCCCTCCACCTCCGACACATATATCCTCTTGGTCAATCTTTCCTCACTCATTCTCTCCATGTGCCCAAACCATTTCAAAACACCCTCTTCTGCTCTCTCAACCACGCTCTTTTTATTTCCACACATCTCTCTTACCCTTACGTTACTTACTCGATCAAACCACCTCACACCACACATTGTCCTCAAACATCTCATTTCTAGCACATCCATCCTCCTGCGCACAACTCTATCCATAGCCCACGCCTCGCTACCATACAACATTGTTGGAACCACTATTCCTTCAAACATAGCCATTTTTGCTTTCCGAGACAATGTTCTCGACTTCCACACATTCTTCAAGGCTCCCAGGATTTTCGCCCCCTCCCCCACCCTATGATCCACTTCCGCTTCCATGGTTCCATCCGCTGCCAGATCCACTCCCAGATATCTAAAACACTTTACTTCCTCCAGTTTTTCTCCATTCAAACTTACCTCCCAATTGACTTGACCCTCAACCCTACTGTGGCTAATAACCTTGCTCTTATTCACATTTACCCTTAACTTTCTTTTCACACACTTTACCAAACTCATTATCATTATTATTATTATTATTATTATTATTATTATTATTATTATTATTATTATTATTATTATTATCATTATTATCATTATCATCATCATTATTATCATTATCATTTTTATTATTATTACTATTATTATTGTTATCATTAATATTATTATTATCATTATTATTACTATTTTTGTTATTATTATTTTTGTTATTATTATTATTATTATTCTATTATTATCATTGTTATCATTATTATTACTATTATTATTATTATTATTATTATTATTATTATTATTATTATTATTATTATTATTATTATTTTTTTTTTTTTTTTTTTTTTATACTTTGTCGCTGTCTCCCGCGTTTGCGAGGTAGCGCAAGGAAACAGACGTGTACATACACACGTCCACACACGCAAATATACATACCTACACAGCTTTCCATGGTTTACCCCAGACGCTTCACATGCCTTGCTTCAATCCACTGACAGCACGTCAACCCCTGTATACCACATGACTCCAATTCACTCTATTTCTTGCCCTCCTTTCACCCTCCTGCATGTTCAGGCCCCGATCACACAAAATCTTTTTCACTCCATCTTTCCACCTCCAATTTGGTCTCCCTCTTCTCCTCGTTCCCTCCACCTCCGACACATATATCCTCTTGGTCAATCTCTCCTCACTCATTCTCTCCATGTGCCCAAACCATTTCAAAACACCCTCTTCTGCTCTCTCAACCACGCTCTTTTTATTTCCACACATCTCTCTTACCCTTACGTTACTTACTCGATCAAACCACCTCACACCACACATTGTCCTCAAACATCTCATTTCCAGCACATCCATCCTCCTGCGCACATCTCTATCCATAGCCCACGCCTCGCAACCATACAGCATTGTTGGAACCACTATTCCCTCAAACATACCCATTTTTGCTTTCCGAGATAATGTTCTCGACTTCCACACATTTTTCAAGGCTCCCAAAATTTTCGCCCCCTCCCCCACCCTATGATCCACTTCCGCTTCCATGGTTCCATCCGCTGACAGATCCACTCCCAGATATCTAAAACACTTCACTTCCTCCAGTTTTTCTCCATTCAAACTCACCTCCCAATTGACTTGACCCTCACCCCTACTGTACCTAATAACCTTGCTCTTATTCACATTTACTCTCAACTTTCTTCTTCCACACACTTTACCAAACTCAGTCACCAGCTTCTGCAGTTTCTCACATGAATCAGCCACCAGCGCTGTATCATCAGCGAACAACAATTGAATCACTTCCCAAGCTCTCTCATCCCCAACAGACTTCATACTTGCCCCTCTTTCCAGGACTCTTGCATTTACCTCCCTCACAACCCCATCCATAAACAAATTAAACAACCATGGAGACATCACACACCCCTGCCGCAAACCTACATTCACTGAGAACCAATCACTTTCCTCTCTTCCTACACGTACACATGCCTTACATCCTCGATAAAAACTTTTCACTGCTTCTAACAACTTGCCTCCCACACCATATATTCTTAATACCTTCCACAGAGCATCTCTATCAACTCTATCATATGCCTTCTCCAGATCCATAAATGCCACATACAAATCCATCTGCTTTTCTAAGTATTTCTCACATACATTCTTCAAAGCAAACACCTGATCCACACATCCTCTACCACTTCTGAAACCGCACTGCTCTTCCCCAATCTGATGCTCTGTACATGCCTTCACCCTCTCAATCAATACCCTCCCATACAATTTACCAGGAATACTCAACAAACTTATACCTCTGTAATTTGAGCACTCACCCTTATCCCCTTTGCCTTTGTACAATGGCACTATGCACGCATTCCGCCAATCCTCAGGCACCTCACCATGAGTCATACATACATTAAATAACCTTACCAACCAGTCAACAATACAGTCACCCCCTTTCTTAATAAATTCCACTGCAATACCATCCAAACCTGCTGCCTTGCCGGCTTTCATCTTCCGCAAAGCTTTTACCACCTCTTCTCTGTTTACCAAATCATTTTCCCCAACCCTCTCACTTTGCACACCACCTCGACCAAAACACCCTATATCTGCCACTCTGTCATCAGACACATTCAACAAACCTTCAAAATACTCATTCCATCTCCTTCTCACATCACCGCTACTTGTTATCACCTCCCCATTTACGCCCTTCACTGAAGTTCCCATTTGCTCCCTTGTCTTACGCACCCTATTTACCTCCTTCCAGAACATCTTTTTATTCTCCCTAAAATTTACTGATAGTCTCTCACCCCAACTCTCATTTGCCCTTTTTTCACCTCTTGCACCTTTCTCTTGACCTCCTGTCTCTTTCTTTTATACTTCTCCCACTCAATTGCATTTTTTCCCTGCAAAAATCGTCCAAATGCCTCTCTCTTCTCTTTCACTAATACTCTTACTTCTTCATCCCACCACTCACTACCCTTTCTAAACAGCCCACCTCCCACTCTTCTCATGCCACAAGCATCTTTTGCGCAATCCATCACTGATTCCCTAAATACATCCCATTCCTCCCCGACTCCCCTTACTTCCATTGTTCTCACCTTTTTCCATTCTGTACACAGTCTCTCCTGGTACTTCCCCACACAGGTCTCCTTCCCAA
>NC_092246.1:15121291-15198791 GCF_036320965.1 Panulirus ornatus
TGTGTAATGCACCAAAACCACGGCTCTCTTTCCACATCCAAGCCCCACAAAACTTTCCGTGGTTTACCCCAGACGCTTCGCATGCCCTGGCTCAGTCCATTGACAGCACATCTACCCAAGTATACCACATCGTTTCAGTTCTCTCTATTTCTTGCAGGCCTCTTACCCTCCTGTATGTTCAGACCCGAACGCTCAAAATCTTTTTCATTCTATTGTTCCACCCCCAATTTGGTCTCCCACCCCTCCTTGTTTTCTCCACCTCTGACACATATAGCCTCTCCGAGGTAGTGTTATCGCCTTCCACACATTCTTCAACGCTCCCAGAACCTTCGTCCCCTACCCCACCCTGTGACTCACTTCCGCTTCATGGTTCTATCCGCTGCTAAGTCCGCTCTCAGATATCTAAAACACTTCAATTCCTCCAGTTTTTCTCCAACCTCCCAGTTGACTTGTACCTCAGCCCTACTGAGCATAATAACCTTGATCTTATGCCCATTTACTCTCAACTTTCTCCTTTCACACACTTTACCAAACTCTGTCACCAACTTCTACAGTTTCTCACCCGAATCAGCTACCAATGCTGTATCATCAGCGAACAACAACTGCCTTACTTTCCAGGCCCTTTTCATCCACAACAGACTGCATACTTGCCCCTCTCTCCACAACTCTTGCAATCACCTCCCTAACCACCCCATCCATAAACAAATTAAACAAACATGGGTACATCATACACCCCTGCCGCAAAGCGAAATTCACTGGGAACCAATCACTTTCCTCTCTTCCTACTCGTACACATGCCTTACATCCTTAGTAAAAACTTTTCATTGCTTCTAGTAACTTACATCCCACACCATATACTCTTAAAACCTTCCACAAAGCATCTCTATCAACTCTATCATATGCCTTCTCCATATCCATAAATGCTACATACAGATCCATCTGTCTTTCAAAATATTTCTCACAAACATTCTTCAAAGCAAACACCTGATCCGCACATCCTCTATCACTTCTCAAACAACACTTCTCCAATCTGATGCTCTGTACATGCCTTTACCCTCTCAATCAATACTCTCCCATATAATTTCTCAGGAATACTCAAAAGATTTTTGCCTCTGTAATTTAAACACTCACCTTTATCCCCCTTGCCTCTGTACAATGGCACTGTGCATGCATTCCGCGAATTCTCAGGCACTTCACCATGATCCATATTTACAGTGAATATCCTTACCGTCCAATCAACAACACAGTCACCCACTGCAATACCACCCAAAGCCGCCACTTTGTCTGCTTTCATCTTCCGCAAAGCTTTCGTTACCTCTTCTCTGTTTACCTAAACCATTCTCCCTGACCCTCTCACTTCGCACACCAACCCGACCAAAACACCCTATATCTGCTACTCTATCATCAAATACATTCAACAAACCTTCAAGATACTCACTTCATCTCCTTCTCACTTCATCACTACTTGTTATTACCTTCCCATTTGTCCTCTTCACCGATGTTCTCATTTGTTTTCTTGTCTTACGCATGTTATTTACCTCTTTCCAAAATATCTTTTTATTCTCCTTAAAATTTGATGATACCCTCTCACCCCAACTCTCATTTGCCCTCTTTTTCACCTCTAGCACCTTTCTCTTGACCTGCCGCTTTCATTAATACATCTCCCAGTCATTTGCACTATTTCCCTAGCAAAAATCGTCCAAAAGCCTCCCCCTTTTTCACTAACAACCTTACTTCTTCATCCCACCACTCACTACCCTTTCTAATCTGCCCACCTCCCACCTTTCTCATGCCCCATGCATCTTTTGCACAAGCAATCACTGCTTCCTTAAATATATCGCATTCCTCCTCCACATCCCTCACGTCAATTGTTCTCTTCTTTTTCCATGCTGCACTCAATCTATCCTGGTAACTTCCTCACACAAGTTTCCTGTCCAAGCTCACTTACTCTCACCACTCTCTTCTCTCCAACATTCTCTCTTCTTATCTGGAAACCTCTACAAATCTTTACTTTCGCCTCCACAAGATAATGATCAGACATCCCTCCAGCTGCCCCTCTCAGCATATAACATCCAAAAGTCTCTTTTATACACCTATCAATTAACAATAATGCCCTATGACCATTTCTTCTACTTACATACGTATACTTATGGATATCTCTTTTTTAAAACCGAGTATTCCCAATCACCAGTCCTTCTCTATCACACTAATTCACAAGCTCTTCACCATTCCGACTTACAACACTGAACACCCCCATGTACACCAATTATACCCTCAACTGCCACATTACTCACTTTCGCATTTAAATCACCCGATCTCATGCATCAAAGCTGCTAACACACTCATTCAGCTGCTACTAAAACACTTGCCTCTCATGATCTTCCTACTCATGACTAGGTGCATTGGCACAAGTAATCACCCATCTCTCTGTCACATACTCCCACAACTCCTTCTTGAGGAGTAGTGCCTCCACTTCCTTTCCTCTTGTCCTCTCACCGACCCCTGATTTTACTCCCAAAACATTCCCAAACCACTCTTCCCCTTTTCCCTTGAGCTTCTCAGAGCCAAAGTATCCAGGTGCCTTTCCTGAAATATACACGATATCTCTCCTTTCTTCTCATCTTGGTTACATCCACATACATTCAGACACCCCACTCTGAGCCTTCTATGAGGTCGAGCACTCCCCGCTTGATTCCTTCTTTTGTTCCCCTTTGGAATATGAATCCAAGGGAGGGTTTCCTGCCCCCCCCCCCCCACCACTCCGGCCCCCTTTACGCACCTTGTACGACACGCGGGGAATACGTGGAAAGTATTTTTTTCTCCCCTATTGCTATTATCATTATCATTACCATTATTATTATTATCATTATTATTATTATCATTGTTATTATTATTATCATTATTATTATTATTATTATTACTATTATTATTATTATTATTATTATTATTATTATTATTATTATTATTATTATTATTATTATTATTATTATCATTATTATTATTATTATTATATCATTATTGTTAATATCATTATTATTATCATCATTATCATTATCATTATTATTATCTTCATTATTATCATCAATAATACTAACATTATTACTATCATCATTATTATAAGTGGTGATATTAACAGTAGTGGTAGTAGAATTGTTATCATTATTATTACTATTAATCTTATCATTATTATCAATTTTGCTATTATCGTTATCGATAAAAGATGAGAAAAGTCAAGTGTCCCAAGTCAGCCGCGTCTGATGTGCTGGGAGCACATGGCGGCCTCTATCACTAAAAAGGCGTAGTAAGCCAGATATCGAGGGCGACCCTCAATACTCGCAATCATGGACGGAAATCAGTTTGGTAAACTGCCTCGTTGACCTTGACCCATTCACAGGCTTCCCGGCGCCAAACGCATACATGTGTGTTAATGAGATGGCCTTGATCAAGGCATTCAGTTGCTCATGCCGTCTCAGATAACATAAAAAAATGACCTCTTACGTATAATCACTTGGAATGCACATAGTATATGGGATGAAACAAACCTCACCTGGCGCGCCATCCTCCCCTACAATTTAGACACCATCTTACTTCAGGAGTGTTTCTTGGACAACTGAAGTCCCCAGGACATACATGGGTATATAGGCTCCAGTATACCGGAATCGTCCATCCCCCACTGTTAAGTCAGGACGTAGAAAGAAGACACGTAAATCATGCAACATGTCTCCCTTCATCTGCAACGTGCATGCCAAATCCTAACACTGACCATTTACCAAGACCTGTAGATAAGATCATCAAGTGCTGCTGAGATATCAATGCCAGTCATGACAAGCTGGGCACCTCTACTGGCCTCAACTCCAGTGTATGCCGACTTCACAAATTTGTAGAGTCCAATTAACAGAATATATACATCCCACCTGGCCCTACTCAGTGGCAGGACGGGACACTTGACCATGTAATCATTTGTGGTCTTATGAATACCAACTGTTGCCCTCCCTGGCCTCTGATCACGTGGCCATCATAGCCCAGTACACCAGCCACCACCACACTGACGCCTCCACTACAAGATACCAACAAAAACATGTCAACATATGCATCGTACGTCAGCAGATGGATCCCTGCAAAGCCAGGCACAGATGTGAAGACACTGTACACCAACCTGGTCACAGATGCCGAAACCTTCGACAAGAGTCGCACTTACCATGCTCTTAAAGGCAGAACAGGTTATCCACAGCAGCGAGTGCTGCAAGACAGGATTATCACCCGTCATCGTCTGGCCGCTGAAGCATCTGAAGCCTACGAAGAAGATCCACAACGAAACTTTTAAGATTCCTCATGTCGCAGTTAACAACCTTAACAACATACAGTCCTTTGACTGCCGGGACTTGTGGAATAACTTCATCATACGGCTGAGTTCTGCCCTTATGTGGGGACACATCAAGCACATCACAAAGAAAACACCTCCGACTCAAGTGTATCATTCTCCATTGGAAATGTCTGAACATCTGCTGTTGTAATGGTCCTTACACTTACAGCTACAGTCTCTACTGCCTCAGGTACAACTTACACCAGCACGAAATGAAGATCAACGTCAGTGCCGTATTGACGAAACCAAAACATAGGAGGATGAGGAACTCCGCCACGCTCTTCTCAGGGGTAAAGCCGTTTCCACCGATGAAGATGGCACTACCTACTACACACTTGAGCCTCATTGTAAAAGATCCAAGAAACCCTCATCTTAGACTATACAACCTGCGACTACTAGAGGGATCTCTTCCGAAGACCATCATTGTTCCTGCTCCCAAGCCTCACTCGACCAGGTACTGGCCCATCTCCCTCAGTTCTTACTTTTGTAAGGTGATGGAGAGGATCCTACGCTAGCAGCTACTTTACTCCAGCAGGAATCATCCCTCACTAGATATTACACGGTTCTTACGTGGCAAGAAAACTTACCTGTGAGTTTCAGAACTCTAATCAATTTGCCTTTCGGCTTCCCGAGGTACATTGTGGAATGTCTGTTGTGAGGATGACCGTGGGTCCACCTCAATAGTTGACCCTTTAACCCCAGAAATGTGTCTCAAGTATAACATCCTAGACATCGCTAACTAGAATGTTATACTTGACACACTTACATTTCTGGGGGTAAACGATCAAATACTGATATGTATCCACTGTTATCTCCGTCAGAGACACTCCAAGGGTATGTTTTAACCATTTCACACCCGTTCCATCTCGGGAAACCACACAAAGGGGGGAAGAGGTAGTGTTTAGTCCTTCCCTGTTCAATGTCCTAATACACAGACGGAGGGGAAAAGTTACGCGTAATAACGTGGGCGACGTTTGCCCAGGCAGCAGACCCCCGTCGACTTCAAGAACCACTTTCGATGTTTCATACTTCAACCTTGGACGAATAACACCTTATTTCCTCTAAGCAAAGTCGAATTGTTTCTTCTCATGACGGAGGTCAGACTGACACACGTATTGCTGGGGATATCACTCAGTCTTGTAACCAATACTGCTACCTAGGGGTTCCAACCGTTGTTCACACAAGTGGGATAACTCCTAGATAACACCCCCACTTGAGGGACATCACTGACGCCATTTCGATTCACAACACTGAACACCCCATGCAAACCAACTATACCCTCAACTGCCACATTACTCACCTTCGCATAAAAATCACCCGGTCTCGTGCATCAAAGCTCCTAAAACACTTGCCTCTCATGATCTTTCTTTTCATGACCAGGTGCATTGGCGCTAATAATCACCCATCTCTCTCCATCCTCTTTCAGTCGTGCGCACACAATCTAGAATTCACTTTCGTACGCTCTTTCACATACTCACACAACTTCTTCTTGAGGAGTAGTGCTACCCCTTCCTTTGCCCTTGTCCTTTCACCAACCCCTCATTTTCCTCCTAAAACATTCCCAAACCACTCTTCCCCTTTACATTTGAGCTGCTTTTCACTCAGAGCCAAAATATCCATGTTCCATTCCTGAAACACACTACATATCTCTCCTTTCTTTATCATCCTGGTTACATCCACACACATTCAGACACCCCAGTCTGACCCTTCTAGGAGGATGAGCACTCCCCGCTTGACTCCTTCTTCTGTTACCCCTTAGAAATATGAATACAATGGGGGAGTTCCAACCCTCCGCTCCTGCTCCCTTTAGGCACCTTGTACGACACGCGGGGAATACTTGGGAGTCCTATGGCAACACAAGTTGTTATCATGAAGAAATGATTAGAATTAACACCAATTGTTGACAGAATCAAATCATTGCCGCCACCTTCGCCATAAAATGTATCAGATGTCCCAACTCATCTCCCGTCTTCAACCAGTTTCTCACATCATATAAGAGAGACTATGATGCTGTACGGCCTAACCACCGACGACACACACATACGAGGCGCAGCACCAAACACCCATGGAAGGAGAGCAAGAGGTAAGCCCAACCTCCTCTTCCACCCATTTAGCTACATACATCTCGCAATGTTATATGTTTTCCTGTATCCAAAGATCTTTCTGTGGAACTCCAGAAGCAGCTCGTGGTGGTGAATGTATACGGAGGTTGCAAGATCTTTGCCCCTCTGCCACGTGAATCATCACTGACGGATCGCTACAACCTGATGGATCTCCTGGATGTGATTTCTGCAGCTTACAGAGACAGATTCCTTGACTCGTCCCTCCCTCATCTCCTAGACTGGAGCAGCTATACACACAGACAGCTTTCACCCATTCACTTCTCATTGGCTTTCCTTATTAAATCTCGTCATGAAGGAATGTGATTTGTGACTATATCGTCAGCTCTTTAAGTCATACAATAAGTCACCTCCCTCACCTTCTTTGGTTACCCAAATTGAACAGCTTCTACTGACACTCCACCAGAACTCCCTCACTGTCACTTACCGATTACCTCCCACAGTGGAGCTGTGGAGGCGGACGTGCAGGTCAGGCTAGCCTGTAATATTCCGGCTCCCAACATTACCCCAAAATTTAAATCATTGTCATTCTCTTCCTACCATCATTAGTATTGTAATTATCATCATCATTATTATTATGATTACTACTATCATTATCATTATAATAATTATTATTATTATCATCATTATTATCATTATCACTATTGTCATTATTTCTATTATTATCATTACTATTATTATTATCATCATTATTCTTATTATTATTATTATTATTATTATTATTATTATTATTATTATTATTATTATTATTATTATTATTATTACTATTATTATTATTATTATTATTATTATTATCATTATTATTATTATCATTATTATTATCATCATTATCATTATTATTATCATCATTATCATCATTATTACTGTTATCATTATTGTCATCATTATTATCATCATCATTATCATTATTGTTATTATTATTATAATAATTATTATTATTATTATCATTATTACTATTACTATTATTACTATTATTATCATTATCATTATTGTTATTATTATTATTATTATTATTATTATTATTATTATTATTATTATTATTATTATTATTATTATTATCATTATTATTATTATTATTACTATTATTATTATTATTATTATTATTATTATTATTATTATTATTATTATTATTATTATTATTATTACTATTATCATGAATATCCTTATTATCATTATCATTATCATCATGATTTTTATTATTATCATCACTATTATTATTATTATTATTATTATTATTATTATTATTATTATTATTATTATTATTATTATTATTATCATTATTATTATTACTATTATCATGAATATCCTTATTATCATTATCATTATCATCATGACGATTTTTATTATTACCATCACTATCATTATTATTATTATTATCATTATTATTATCATTATTATTATTATTATTATTATTATTATTATTATTATTATTATTATTATTATTATTTCTCTTTCACTAGTGAAAGAGAAGAGAGAGGCATTTGGACGATTTTTGCAGGGAAAAAATGCAATTGAGTGGGAGAAGTATAAAAGAAAGAGACAGGAGGTCAAGAGAAAGGTGCAAGAGGTGAAAAAAAGGGCAAATGAGAGTTGGGGTGAGAGACTATCAGTAAATTTTAGGGAGAATAAAAAGATGTTCTGGAAGGAGGTAAATAGGGTGCGTAAGACAAGGGAGCAAATGGGAACTTCAGTGAAGGGCGTAAATGGGGAGGTGATAACAAGTAGTGGTGATGTGAGAAGGAGATGGAATGAGTATTTTGAAGGTTTGTTGAATGTGTCTGATGACAGAGTGGCAGATATAGGGTGTTTGGGTCGAGGTGGTGTGCAAAGTGAGAGGGTTAGGGAAAATGATTTGGTAAACAGAGAAGAGGTAGTAAAAGCTTTGCGGAAGATGAAAGCCGGCAAGGCAGCAGGTTTGGATGGTATTGCAGTGGAATTTATTAAAAAAGGGGGTGACTGTATTGTTGACTGGTTGGTAAGGTTATTTAATGTATGTATGACTCATGGTGAGGTGCCTGAGGATTGGCGGAATGCGTGCATAGTGCCATTGTACAAAGGCAAAGGGGATAAGAGTGAGTGCTCAAATTACAGAGGTATAAGTTTGTTGAGTATTCCTGGTAAATTATATGGGAGGGTATTGATTGAGAGGGTGAAGGCATGTACAGAGCATCAGATTGGGGAAGAGCAGTGCGGTTTCAGAAGTGGTAGAGGATGTGTGGATCAGGTGTTTGCTTTGAAGAATGTATGTGAGAAATACTTAGAAAAGCAAATGGATTTGTATGTAGCATTTATGGATCTGGAGAAGGCATATGATAGAGTTGATAGAGATGCTTTGTGGAAGGTATTAAGAATATATGGTGTGGGAGGCAAGTTGTTAGAAGCAGTGAAAAGTTTTTATCGAGGATGTAAGGCATGTGTACGTGTAGGAAGAGAGGAAAGTGATTGGTTCTCAGTGAATGTAGGTTTGCGGCAGGGGTGTGTGATGTCTCCATGGTTGTTTAATTTGTTTATGGATGGGGTTGTTAGGGAGGTAAATGCAAGAGTCCTGGAAAGAGGGGCAAGTATGAAGTCTGTTGGGGATGAGAGAGCCTGGGAAGTGAGTCAGTTGTTGTTCGCTGATGATACAGCGCTGGTGGCTGATTCATGTGAGAAACTGCAGAAGCTGGTGACTGAGTTTGGTAAAGTGTGTGGAAGAAGAAAGTTAAGAGTAAATGTGAATAAGAGCAAGGTTATTAGGTACAGTAGGGTTGAGGGTCAAGTCAATTGGGAGGTAAGTTTGAATGGAGAAAAACTGGAGGAAGTGAAGTGTTTTAGATATCTGGGAGTGGATCTGTCAGCGGATGGAACCATGGAAGCGGAAGTGGATCATAGGGTGGGGGAGGGGGCGAAAATTTTGGGAGCCTTGAAAAATGTGTGGAAGTCGAGAACATTATCTCGGAAAGCAAAAATGGGTATGTTTGAAGGAATAGTGGTTCCAACAATGTTGTATGGTTGCGAGGCGTGGGCTATGGATAGAGTTGTGCGCAGGAGGATGGATGTGCTGGAAATGAGATGTTTGAGGACAATGTGTGGTGTGAGGTGGTTTGATCGAGTAAGTAACGTAAGGGTAAGAGAGATGTGTGGAAATAAAAAGAGCGTGGTTGAGAGAGCAGAAGAGGGTGTTTTGAAATGGTTTGGGCACATGGAGAGAATGAGTGAGGAAAGATTGACCAAGAGGATATATGTGTCGGAGGTGGAGGGAACGAGGAGAAGAGGGAGACCAAATTGGAGGTGGAAAGATGGAGTGAAAAAGATTTTGTGTGATCGGGGCCTGAACATGCAGGAGGGTGTAAGGAGGGCAAGGAATAGAGTGAATTGGAGCGATGTGGTATACAGGGGTTGACGTGCTGTCAGTGGAGTGAATCAAGGCATGTGAGGCGTCTGGGGTGGACCATGGAAAGCTGTGTAGGTATGTATACACGTGTGTGGACATGTGTATGTACATGTGTATGGGGGGGGGGGTTGGGCCATTTCTTTCGTCTGTTTCCTTGCGCTACCTCGCAGACGCGGGAGACAGCGACAAAGTATAAAAAAAAAAAAAAAAAAAAAAAATTATTATTATTATTACTATTATCATGAATATCCTTATTATCATTATCATTATCATCATGACGATTCTTATCATTATTATCACTATTATTATTATTATTATTATTATTATTATTATTATTATTATTATTATTATTATCATTATCATTATTATCATTATTATTATTATTATCATTACTTTTATTATTATCATTATCATTATTATTATTATTATTATTATTATTATTATTATTATTATTATTATTATTATTATTATTATTATTATCATTATCATTATCATCATTATTATTATTATCATCATTATCATTATCATTATCATCATTATTATTATTATTATTATTATTATTATCATTATTATTATTATTATTATTATTATTATTATTATAATTATAATTTTCTTTTTTCTTTCATACTATTCGCCATTTCCCGCATCAGCGAGGTAGCGTTAAGAACAGAGGACTGGGCCTCTGAGGAAACATCCTCATCCAGCCCCCTTCTCTGTTCCTTCCTTTGGAAAAAAAAAAAAAAAAAAAGAGAGAGAGGGGAGGATTTCCAGTCCCCCGCTCCCTTCCCTTTTAGTCGCCTTCTACGACACGCAGGGAATACGTGGGAAGTATTCTTTCTCCCCTATCCTCAGGGATATTTATTATTATAATTATCATTATCATTATTATTATTATTATCACTATTATTATTATCATTATTGATATTATCACTATCATCATCATTATCATTATTAGTATTAGTATTATTATTATCATTATTATTATCATCATTATTATTATAGGTATTATCATTACTATTATTGTTATCATCATTATTATTATCATTATTGTTGTTGTTGTTATTATCATTATTACTATCATTATCATCATTATCATTATCATTGTTGTTGTTGTCCTAATTATTCTAAATATCGTCATTATCAACATCATCAATATCATTAGTGGTTTAGATATCCATAAGGATGATAATGATCATTATAGCTACAGTTGCATGACCTAAATGCTCACATGAATGATACTGATTATGACAACATGTTAATTATTTTCACTGACTATACATCAATATCATGTACATTGTTATGACTATGATTTTCTTCATCATAATTATTGTTTTCACAATTTCCTTTGCATATGACTCATTTCTCATCTATCGATAACATAAGAATATAGATGTATATATAGTGACGTACAGAAATATATTTGATTTTAACTACATCATGTTTAATGCTTATTTCATCATTATCTTTATGATAATTGTTCGTATGATAAACGACAGTCGCTTCCGTAATAGTGATGGTATTATTGCAGCTGAAGATATTAGATAAATCATTTAGTTCTTTAAAAGAAAATATTGTTATTGTTTAATCATAACCAGCATCACTTAGTTATCATTAGTTATCATTTGGACTAATTCTGAAAACTTCTTAAAAGTCTTAGTTGCTCTCTCTCTCTCTCTCTCTCTCTCTCTCTCTCTCTCTCTCTCTCTCTCTCTCTCTCTCTCTCTCTCTCTCTCTCTCTCTCTCTCTCTCTCTCTCTCTCTCTCTCTCTCTCTCCCGGATGGACTTACTGAAGGAAGTTAGGTCTCCAACAGCTGGACTTGCTGAAGGAAGTTAGGTCTCCAACAGCTGGACTTACTGAAGGAAGTTAGGTCTCCAACAGCTGGACTTGCTGAAGGAAGTTAGGTCTCCAACAGCTGGACTTACTGAAGGAAGTTAGGTCTCCAACAGCTGGACTTACTGAAGGAAGTTAGGACTCCAACAGCTGGACTTACTGAGGGAAGTTAGGTCTCCAACAGCTGGACTTGCTGAAGGAAGTTAGGTCTCCAACAGCTGGACTTGCTGAAGGAAGTTAGGTCTCCAACGGCTGGACCTACTGAAGGAGGTTAAGCCTCCAAAAGCTGGACTATACTGAAGGAAGTTAGGCCTCCAACAGCTAGACTTCACAAACGAAACTGTGCATCCTGGTGCTGACAACCACAAGTATATGAGTGTTGAGGATTTTGTAGGAGAATCTTTTAGCAATTTGTATGTTTCATCTGGCGTAATACATTCTTTGCTACCTTAAGAATACAGATGTATTCCCTATGACGCCTTTGTCGAAGATGAAGCAGAATACCATAGCAGACTTTCGTCTAGTTTCAAAGATCGCTAGAAATTTTCCTCGACGTTCGGCACTGCAATGTTCACTTCCTGATGGTAGCGAAATGTCGAAACGTGAGGCATATCTTATCACCGTCAACGAATCCTTTGTTCCAGCGAAGTGAAAGTTGTGGTGGTTTTCTTCATAGTGATCGCTTACAGACCCACTAAACAATGGGGATGTGGTAAAGAAACTTTATTTACCTCTTTGAGGTAATTAGGAGTGCACTCGCTTACCTTAATATCTCGTAGTTGGAGACCCACACACACTGGTACTTACAGAATTAGAATGGAACAAGTTGTGGGAGGCGATACTAAAGACCTTCAGTAAGTATTAAGTGTTTAGATAAAGTAAGTACGATTATGTTAACAATGGCGCTCGGTAGCCTTATACGCACGCGTCAGTCAAAGTTCCGAGACGATCTTCTGTATGTAAGGAAGAACCAATATCAACAAAAGAATACAAGAATAATGAACCTCTTTCTATGATTCACATTTGTTCTGTAAAAAAAGAAAAAGATAGTCGGCGAAAGAACCTACCAGACTGGCAGAAATTATCACGGAGCAAATTGTACAATTTATGCCTTTATGATAAACCAAAGTATTCATCATCCATAGAGAATGTTTCTTATATATGTACATTGCCTCCAGCCTCCCATCAACTCCACAGAGGTGTCCTTATCTTCCCTCCAGTTGAAATCAGTGACATCATATGTATATATGTGTACATGTAGGTATTTCATATTCTACTATTATACTTTGTCGCTGTCTCCCGCGTTAGCGAGGTAGCTCAAGGAAACAGACGAAAGAATGGTTTAACCCACCCACATACAATTGTATATACATAAACGCCCTCACACGCACATATACATACCTAAACATTTCAACGTATACATGCATATACATACACAAACATATGCATATATACGCATGTACATATCATACATGCTGCCTTCATCCATTCCCGTCTCCACTCCGCCGCACATGAAATGGCAACCCCCCCCCACACACACACACACCCCACCCCCACCCCCATCCTACCCCCACCCCCACCCACCCCTCCCCCCTCCCCGTCCGCGCGAGGTAGCGCTAGGAAAAGACAACTAAGGCCACATACGTTCACACTCAGTCTCTAGTTGTCATGTGTAATGCACCGAAGCCACAGCTCCCTTTCCACATCCATGGTTTCTCCCACACGTTTCACATGCCCTGGTTCAATCCATGGACAGCACGTCCATCCCGGTACACCACATCGTTCCAATTCATTCTATTCCTTGCACGTCTTTCACCCTCCTGCATGTTCAGGCCCCGATCGCTCAAAATCTTTTTCACTCCATCCTTCCACCTCCAATTTGGTCTCCCACTTCTCGTTCCCTCCACCTCTAGCACATATATCCTCTTTGTCAATCTTTCCTCACTCATTCTCTCCATGTGACCAAACCATTTAAATAGGACCTCTTCTGCTCTCTCAACCACACTCTTTTTATTACCACACATTTCTCTTACCCTTTCATTATTTACTCGATCAAACCACCTCACACCTCATTTGTCCTCAAACATCTAATTTACGGCATATCCACCCTCCTCTGCACAACCATATAACATCGTTGGAACCACTATTCCTTCAAACATACCCATTTTTGCTCTCCGAGATAACGTTTTCGCCTTCCACACCCTCTTCAATGCTCCCAGAAACTTTGCCCCCTTCCCCCACTCTGTGACTCACTTCCACTTCCATGGTTCCATCCGCTGCGAAATCCACCCCCAGATATCTAAAACACTTCACTTCCTCCAGTTCTTCTCCATTTAAACTTACATCCCAACTAACTTGGCCCTCAACCCAACTGAACCTAATAACCTTGCTCTTATTCACATTTACTCTCGACTTTCTCCTTTCAGACATTTTTCCAAACTCAGTCACCAACCTCTGAAGTTTCTCACTCGAATCAGCTGTATCATCGGCGAACAACAACTAACTCACTACCTTAGCCCTGTCATTCACAACAGACAATACTCGCCCGGTTTCCCAAAACTCTAGCACTTACCTCCCTAACCACCCCAACCATAAACAAATTATACAACCATGGAGACATCACGCACCCCTGCCGTAAACCGACATTCACTGGAAACCAAGCACTCCATTCTCTTCCTACTCATACAAATGCTTTCATCCTTGATAAAAAAAACTTTTCACTACTTCTAGCAGCTTTTCTCCCACACCATATACTCTTAGGACCTTCCGCAGAGCATCTCTATCAACCCTCCTTGTATTTTAACTTTCTAAATGGGGAAACAGAAGAAGGAATCATGCGGGGAGTGCTTATCCTCCTCGAAGGCTCAGATTGGGGTGTCTGAATGTGTGTAGATGTAACCATGATGAGATGGCTCTGAGTAAAACAAAGCTTAAGAGTAAAGGGAAAGAATTATTTGGAAAAGTCTTTGGAATAAAGTCAGAGCTTGATGAGAGGACAGGAGCTAAGGAATAAGTAGCACTACTCCTGATGCAAGAGTTGTGGAAGTGTATGACAGAGTGCAAGTAAATTCTAGATTGATGTGGGAAAACGAAAGTGGATGGAGAGAGATAGTTGATCATTGGTGCTTATGCACCTGGTCATGAGAAGAAAGATTATGAGAGGCAAGTGTTTTGGGAGCAACTGAGTGAATGTGTCAGCAGCTTTCGTGGACGAGACCGGGTATCAGCGATGAGTGATTTAAATGCGGTGAGTAATGTGGTAGTTGAGGGTATAATTGGTGTACATGGTGTGTTCATTGTTGTGAATGGAAATGGTGAAGAGCTTACGGATTTGTATGCTGAAATTGACTGATGATTGGGAATACCGGGTTTAAAAAGAGAGACATACTCAAGTATAGTTATATGAGTAGGATAGATGGTGAATGGGTATAATTAGGGTATTGATTGAGAGGGTGAAGGCATGTACAGAGCATCATATTGGGGAAGAGCAGTGTGACAACAGAAGTAGTAGAAGATGTGTGGATCAGGTGTTTGCATTGAAGGATATGTGTGAGAAATACACAGATTGATTTGTATGAGACATTTACGGATCTGGAGAGGGCATGTGATAGGGTGGAAGGTATCAAGAGTATGCGGTATAGGAGGTAAGCTACTATAAGGAGTGAGAAGTCTTTAACAAGGTTGTAAGGCATGTGTACGAGTAGGAAAAGAGGAGAGTGATTGTTTCCCAGTGAAGTTCTGTCCGCGTCAGGGGTGTATGATTTCCCCATAGTTGTTTAACTTGTTTATGGTTGGGGTTGTTAGGGAGGTGAATGCAAGAGGTTTGGAGACAGAGGCGAGTATGTAGTCTGTTGGGGATGAGAGGGCCTGGAAAGTGAGTCAGTTGTTGTTCGCCGATGATACATCACTGATAGCTGATTCGAGTGAGAAACTTCAGAGGTTGGTGACAGAGTTTGAAAAAATGTGTGAAAGAAGAATATTGAGAGTAAATGTGAATAAGAGCAAGGTTATTAGGTTCAGCAGGGTTGAGGGACAAGTTAGTTGAAATGTGAGTTTGAATAGAGAAAAAATGGAGGAAGTGAAGTGTTTTAGATATCTGGGAATGTGCTTAGCAGTAAATGGAATCATGAAAGTGGAAGTGAATCACAGAGTGGGGAAGTCTGCGAGGGTTCTGGGAGTGATGAAGAATGTGTGGAAGGCGAGAACATTATCTCGGAGAGCAAAAATGGGTATGCTTGAAGAAATATCAGTTCCAACAATGTTATATGGTTGCGAGGCGTGGGCTATCGATAGAGTTGTGCAGTGGAAGGTAGATGTGTGTTGGAAATGAGGAAATAAAGAAACGGTAAGAGAGATGTATGGTAACAGAAAGAGTGTGGTTGAGATAGCAGAAGAGGGTGTGTTGAAATGGTTTGGACATACGGAGAGAATGAATGGGGAAAGGTTGACAAGGAGGATATATGTGTCGGAGATGGAGGGAACAAGGAGAAGCGGGAAATGAAATTAGAGGTGGAAGAATGAAGTGAAAATGATTTTTGAGCGATAGGGGCCTGAACGTGTAAGAGGGTGAGAGGCGTGCAAGGAATAGAGTAAATTGGAACGTTGAGATATTCCGGTGCCGATGTGGTCAATGGACTGAACCAGGGAATATGAAACGTCTGGATTAAACCATGGAAAGGTCTGTAGTGCATGGATATGGATAGTTAATTGTAGTTTCGGCGCATTACATATGACAGCTAGAGACTAAGCGTGAACGAATGTATCCTTTTTTTCTGTTTTACTGCAGCTACCTCGCTGACGCAGGGGGTGGCGATACTGTTTCCTGAGGGGTGGGGTTGGCGGAGAGTGGATGAAGGCAAGCGAGTATGAATATGTACATGTGTACATATGTATATGGCTGTTTATATGCATGTATATGCGTACGTGGGTTTTCTTTTATTTTTTAGGTCTACCCCCCTGATAATGAATATATACACCTTCACCGACAATCTTTTTTACATGCAGTGATGATTAAACGTTGGATCAGAATCTCAGATGAAAGTATTACTCCATCTGTTTCACATGAAGGTTCTGCCTGGTGATATTTGGCATGTGGGTCACTCTGCCTGTATAAGACCTTATACGGACGGTTTCTGTTCAGTCGTGGTGTGCGATACGAGCCAATAGGAAGCTTTTCTCACCCTGATATCAACAGTAAGTTGTTATACATATTTTTTGTAGCCTCGTGTTTTACACAGGGAATACTGTATGTATATTCTATTTTGAGTTTTAAGGATCCTTAGCTTCTTGTAGGATGATACTAGAACTCTGTCTAGATTATGTTGTTATGATGTTAAAGATGTTCAATCGGTGGCAGAACATATAATGTGAATGTAATATATCACTTTACAAGGAATTTAGATAACAATCGACTATTATGTCCTTCCGAAACTGTTTGTATTCGTGGAAGAGGTTCGAATCTCACGGATTATATTGCGGTCAGAGTAGCGAGACTTCAGAAATTTCAAAAATGAAATAAAACTGCAAACTCTTCATGTAAGTAAAGAGGTATGAATGATATCAGTCATGGATTGAAAAACAATTTCTTCTCAAGTCTATTCTCAAGCTTACTTATAGTTATGCTTTGAAATGCTATTATTCCAATCATTCCGTATGTTAACAATCCTGTTGAAGTAAAAGTAATCATTCGTGTTATTTAAGATAAAACAAAGTAATCATTCGTGTTATTTAAGATAAAACATTTGCCCACGAGTTGTTATCCATTACTATGAGTGAGATCAGGTGATTCAAGCCTTACTTAGCTGCTTAGGATGATATTATCGAAGTATTTGACAATTTGAATACCTGTATTAGATCGCCTCTTAACCTTCTCTTTTCTATGTTGATAAATTCAAGTTTCTAAGTCGGCTCTCATTTCATTTGTTTCTCACTCAAATAATCATATTAGTGACTTAGTGTTTCACTCTTTCCATTTTGTTTATATCTATTTTCCATGTAAGGTGACCAAAACTGAACACAATATTCAAAACGGATCGTACCATTGATATGTAAAGAGTGAAGATGATTTCCCTGGGCTTCGACTTTCCTAAAAGCCTTGCTCGCTCCTTTTTACTGCTTCTTTCCACTCCTTAGTTGGATTTAAGTCACCAGAGATTATCATACCCAAGTTTTTTTTCCTCATATACCACTTGTTCATACACTAGCTTCCCTTCCCGTTCATACTGCCTGTATGTAAATCTTTGCACCTGCTGATATCAAAAATTCATACATTTCTCACCGATGAACCTACTCCGTCAGCTGTTATATGTTCGTCTGAAGCTGCAGAAGTTCAGTTTAGATTGTAGGTATATTTCCTGGCTTACTATCGTCCGCCAATTTTGATATCTTACGGTGCAGTACATATTATCTATATTACTGATGAGCATGACAACTTGGGCCAGGCCCAGTCTGTTCCCTGCAAGATATCACTTGTTACATCTAACTATTCTGATGGTTGACCATTGACCGCCATTTGTTTCTTTATGACCAGTCAACCAGCGTCCCTGGCCACCGAAGTATAAGCCCGTCTATACCAGGTGCTTTAACTTTTCTTGGTAATCTTTGACGTGGAATTTTATCAAAAGCCTTTTGAACATCTAAACAGATGATATGAGCTGCTTTACTTTCAGTGTATGTGTTCATTATACTAAAGAAATCAAACAGATTTGTTCAGAAATGAGAAATTTCATCGAAATCTGTTGCTAAGAATATTTTACACAGTGACGACCCTGTAAATGGGTGACAGTGTTGTCCCGACTGATGGTGTCCATGAGAGTGCCAATCACTGATTGAACATTCATATCTGAACAGTGACTTAATGACATTTTTTTACATACTGGTGCTACAGTGGCAAACTTCCATTCCTCTGAGACTTGCTTAATAGCAAAGGAATTACTCAAAAGAGTAGTCAAGGACTTGGTTATTCAATACTTCGCCTCCATCATTGTCCTAAGATAAAACTTTTCTGGACGTGCTTTTCTGCGTATTTCCAATTCATTCACTTCTGGTAGCATATCTTCATTTTTTGATAACTTGCAGGACGTTCTCTGTTTTTGTTAATGAAACTGGACGTAAACTTTGTCTCCAGACGTAAATCTAGATACAAGAAACCATCAGATATTTTTGTAGTGGTTTCGTTGCCTTTGACCAAGTCACCGTTTTCTGTTGGTAAGGGTACAACTGACTGGATGATGACTAACATAATGACAAAATTTCTCGTAGTTTCTTTTGCTATACATGTATATATATATATATATATATATATATATATATATATATATATATATATATATATTTTCTCTGTCTATTTTGCTTTGTCGCTGTCTCCCGCGTCAGCGAGGTAGCGCAAGGAAACAGACGAAAGAAATGGCCCAACCCACCCACATACACATGTATATACATACACATCCACACACGCAAATATACATACCTAAACATCTCAGTGTACACATATATATACACACACAGACATATACATATATACACGTGTACATAATTCACACTTTCTGCCTTTATTTATTCCCATCGCCACATCACCACACATGGAATAACATCCTCCTCCCCCCTCATGTGTGCGAGGTAGCGCTAGGAAAAGACAACAAAGGCCACATTCGTTCACACTCAGTCTCTAGCTGTCATGTAATAATGCACCGAAACCAAAGCTCCCTTTCCACATCCAGGCCCCGCACAACTTTCCATGGTTTACCCCAGACGCTTCACATGCCCTGGTTCAATCCATTGAGAGCACGTCGACCCCGGTATACCACATCGTTCCACTTCACTCTATTCCTTGCACGCCTTTCACCCTCCTGCATGTTCAGGCCCCGATCACACAAAATCTTTTTCACTCCATCTTTCCACCTCCAATTTGGTCTCCCACTTCTCCTCGTTCCCTCCACCTCTGACACATATATCCTCTTGGTCAATCTTTCCTCACTCATTCTCTCCATGTGACCAAACCATTTCAAAACACCCTCTTCTGCTCTCTCAACCACACTCTTTTTATTTCCACACATCTTTCTTACACTTACATTACTTACTCAATCAAACCACCTCAAACCACAAACATCCCCAAACATCTCATTTCCAGCACATCCACCCTCCACCGCACAACTCTATCCATAGCCCACGCCTCGCAGCCATACAACATTGTTGGAACCACTATTCCTTCAAACATACCCATTTTTGTTTTCCGAGATAATGTTCTCGATTTCCACACATTCTTCGAAGCTCCCAGAATTTTCGCTCCCTCCCCCACACTATGATTCACTTCCGCTTCCATGGTTCCATCCGCTGCCAGATCACCTCCCAGATATCAAAAACACTTTACTTCCTCCAATTTTTCTTCATTCAAACTTACCTACCAATTAACTTGACACTCAACACTACTGTACCTAATAACCTTGCTCTTATTCACATTTACTCTTAACTTTCTTCTTTCACACACTTTACCAAACTCAGTCACCACCTTCTGCAGTTTCTCACATGAATCAGCCACCAGCGCTGTATCATCAGCGAACAACAACTGACTCACTTCCCAAGCTCTCTCATCCACAACAGACTTCATACTTGCCCCTCTTTCCAAAACTCTTGCATTCACCTCCCTAACAACCCCATCCATAAACAAATTAAACAACCATGGAGACATTACACACCCCTGCCGCAAACCTACATTCACTGAGAACCAATCACTTTCCTCTCTTCCTACACGTACACATGCCTTACATCCTCGATAAAAACTTTTCACTGCTTCTAACAACTTGCCTCCCACACCATATATTCTTAAAACCTTTCACAGAGCATCTCTATCAACTCTAACATATGCCTTCTCCAGATCCATAAATGCTACATACAAATCCATTTGCTTTTCTAAGTATTTTTCACATACATTCTTCAAAGCAAACACCTGATCCACACATCCTCTACCACTTCTGAAACCACACTGCTCTTCCCCAATCTGATGCTCTGTACATGCCTTCAACCTCCCAATCAATACCCTCCCATATAATTTACCAGGAATTCTCAACAAACTTATACCTCTGTAATTTGAGCACTCACTCTTATCCCCTTTGCCTTTGTACAATGGCACTATGCAAGCATTCCGCCAATCCTCAGGCACCTCACCATGAATCATACATACATTGAATAACCTTACCAACCAGTCAACAATACAGTCACCCCCCTTTTTTAATATATTCCACTGCAATACCATCCAAACCTGCTGCCTTGCCGGCTTTCATCTTCCGCAACGCTTTTACTACCTTTTCACTGTTTACCAAATCATTTTCCCTATCCCTCTTACTTTGCACACCACCTCGACCAAAACACCCTATATCTGCCACTCTATCATCAAACACATTCAACAAAGCTTCAAAATACTCACTCCATCTCCTTCTCACATCTTCACTACTTGTTATCACCTCCCCATTAGCCCCCTTCACTGAAGTTCCCATTTGTTCCCTTGTCTTACGCACTTTATTTACCTCCTTCCAAAACATCTTTATATTTTCCCTAAAATTTAATGATACTCTCTCACCCCAACTCTCATTTGCCCTCTTTTTCACCCACTGCACCTTTCTCTTGACCTCCTGCCTCTTTCTTTTATACATCTCCCACTCATTTGCATTTTTTCCGTGCAAAAATCGTCCAAATGCCTCTCTCTTCTCTTTCACTAATAATCTTATCTCTTCATCCCACCACTCACTACCCTTCCTAATCAACCCACTTCCCACGCTTCTCATGCTACAAGCATTTTTTGCGCAAGCCATCACTGCTTCCCTAAATACAGCCCATTCCTCCCCACTCCCCTTACCTCCTTTGTTCTCACCTTTTTCCATTCTGAACTCAGTCTCTCCTGGTACTTCCTCACACAAGTCTCCTTCCCAAGCTCACTTACTCTCACGACTCTCTTCACCCCAACATTCTCTCTGACCATCTCTCCTACTTACATACGTATACTTATGTATATCTCGCTTTTTAAACCAGGTATTTGCAATCACCAGTCCTTTTTCAGCACATAAATCCACAAGCTCTTCACCATTTCTATTTAAAACACTGAACACCCCATGTATACCAATTATTCCCTCAACTACCACATTACTCATCTTTGCATTCAACTCTCCCATCACATAACCCGGTCTTGTGCATCAAAACCACTAACACACTCATTCAGCTGCTCCCAAAACACTTGCCTCTTATGATCTTTCTTCTCATGCCCAGGTGCATATGCACCAATAATCACCCATCTCTCTCCATCAACTTTCAGTTTTACCCATATCAATCTAGAATTTACTTTCTTAGACTCTATCACATACTCCCACAACTCCTGTTTCAGGAGTAGTGCTACTCCTTCCCTTGCTCTTGTCCTCTCACTAACCCCTGACTTTACTCCCAAAACATTCCCAAACCACTGTTCCCCTTCACCCTTGAGCTTCGTTTCACTCAGAGCCAAAACATCCAGGTACCTTTCGTCAAACGTACTACCTATCTCTCCCTTTTTCTCATCTTGGTTACATCCACACACATTTAGACACCCCAGTCTGAGCCTTCGAGGAGGATGAGCACTCCCCGCGTGACTCCTTCTTCTGTTTCCCCTTTTAGAAAGTTAAAATACAAGGAGGGGAGGGTTTCTGGCCCCCCGCTCCCGTCCCCTTTAGTCGCCTTCTCCCCTATCCCCGGTGATATATATATATATATATATATATATATATATATATATATATATATATATATATATATATATATATATATATATATATATATATATATATATATATATATATACATATATATATATATATATATATATGTATATTTATATATATATATATATATATATATATATATATATATATATATATATATATATATATATATATATATATATATATATATACGTATATATTCCTCCCCTCTCGTTGTTCGCTGATGATACAGCGCTGGTGGCTGATTCATGTGAGAAACTGCAGAAGCTGGTGACTGAATTTGGTAAAGTGTGTGAAAGAAGAAAGTTAAGAGTAAATGTGAATAAGAGCAAGGCTATTAGGTACAGTAGGGTTGGGGGTCAATTCAATTGGGAGGTGAGTTTGAATGGAGAAAAACTGGAGGAAGTGAAGTGTTTTAGATATCTGGGAGTGGATCTGGCAGCGGATGGAACCATGGAAGCGGAAGTGGATCATAGGGTGGGGGAGGGGGCGAAAATTCTGGGAGCCTTGAAGAATGTGTGGAAGTCGAGAACATTATCTCGGAAAGCAAAAATGGGTATGTTTGAAGGAATAGTGGTTCCAACAATGTTGTATGGTTGCGAGGCGTGGACTATGGATAGAGTTGTGCGCAGGAGGATGGATGTGCTGGAAATGAGATGTTTGAGGACAATATGTGGTGTGAGGTGGTTTGATCGAGTTAGTAACGTAAGGGTAAGAGAGATGTGTGGAAATAAGAAGAGCGTTGTTGAGAGAGCAGAAGAGGGTGTTTTGAAATGGTTTGGTCACATGGAGAGAATGAGTGAGGAAAGATTGATCAAGAGGATATATGTGTCGGAGGTGGAGGGAACGAGGAGAAGAGGGAGACCAAATTGGAGGTGGAAAGATGGAGTGAAAAAGATTTTGTGTGATCGGGGCCTGAACATGCAGGAGGGTGAAAGGAGGGCAAAGAATAGAGTGAATTTGACCGATGTGGTATACCGGGGTTGACGTGCTGTCAGTGGACTGAATCAGGGCATGTGTATGGGGGTGGGTTGGGCCATTTCTTTCGTCTGTTTCCTTGCGCTACCTCGCAAACGCGGGAGACAGCGACAAAGCAAAAAAAAAAAAAGAGAAAAAAAAAGAAATATATATATATATATATATATATATATATATATATATATATATATATATATATATATATATATATATATATATATATATATATATATTCCTATGAGTCCACGGGGAAAATGAAACACGAAAAGTTCCCTAGTGCACTTTCGTGTAATAATCACATCATCAGGGGAGACACAAGAGAGAAATAAAACAGTCAGTTGATATACTTCGAAGAGACGAAGCTAGGACTCCATTTGGTAAAAATGTGATTGTCCTAAACATACAACGAGCGTTCATAAACTTATCATTTTACAAATCTTATCAACAATAAAGTTATCAAATTTGTATAGACCATCACTAATATTAAGATTATAATTCTTTGTGTATTTAATAATAGAAGATTCAATGATATTTCTCTTGGTAATAGAGTTAGAGTTAATAACTGAAATGGCGTTACTCCAGTCAATACAATGATCATAGTTTTTAACATGATTAAACAAGGCATTTGATTCTTGTCCCGTTCTTATGCTATATCTATGTTGCTTAAGTCTAACATAAATATCCTTACCAGTCTGACCAACATAAAATTTATCACAGTTTCCACAAGAGACTTTATAGATGCAACTAAGAGAATTTTCTGGTGAATTCCTGATTAAGATATTCTTTATAGTATTATTGTTGCTAAAGGCAACATTTACATTAAAAGATTTAAGCAGCATGGGAAGCAAAGTGAAATCATTATTAAAAGGAAGAACTAAAAGATTCTTGGTGTCAATGGGAGGTTTGGGCTCAACTCTATAAAATGATTTCTTTACTAACTTAAGGGATTTATCAATGAAAGATCTAGGGTATTTTAACTTAGATCCAATAGAATTATCTTCTCAAACTCATCATCAATAAACTCTGGACTGCAAATACGTAATGCCCTAAGGAACATAGATTGAAATGATGATGATTTAACTCTGTCATGTTGAGATGAGTAATGATGGATATGTGAGCATACATTGGTGGGTTTCCTGTATATGCTAAACTTAAACTTGTTTCCTTGTCTATGGATCATGCAATCTAAAAATGGTAACATACCATTATTTTCATTTTCTACAACAAATTTGATGGAAGTTAGTAAATTGTTAAGTAAGGGGAGAAATATTTGTAAATTTTCATTTGTTAGCCAAACACAAAAGAACATTATCTACATACCTAAACTAAATTGCATTAGAAGGTAAGATATCCTTTAGTAATTTTGTTTCAAAAAATTCCATATAAGATTACTTAGTACAGGTGAAAGAGGGTTACCCATTGCCATACCAAATTTTGAGCATGATAATCTCCATTAGATTCAAATACACAGTCTTTTATACACAATTTTATCAGTTCAATGAAATTAGACTTTGAAACAGGTAAATGAATATCATCCAAGACATCAAATAAATATTCTAAAAGGTCATCAACTGGAACTTTAGTGAAAAGTGAGGAATGGCACTATGCAAGCATTCCGCCAATCCTCAGGCACCTCACCATGAGTCATACGTACATTGAATAACCTTACCAATCAGTCAACAATACAATCACCTCCTTTTTTAATAAAATCCACTGCAATACCATCCAAACCTGCTGCCTTGCCGGTTTTCATCTTCCGCAAAGCTTTTACTACCTCTTCTCTGTTTACCAAATCATACACCCTAACCCTCTCACTTTGCACATCACCTCGACCAAAACACCCTATATCTGCCATTCTATCATCAAACACATTCAACAAAGCTTCAAAATACTCACTCATCTTCTCACATCACCACTACTTGTTATCACCTCCCCATTAGCCCCCTTCACTGAAGTTCCCATTTGTTCCCTTGTCTTACGCACTTTATTTACCTCCTTCCAAAACATCTTTTTATTCTCCCTAAAATTTAATGATACTCTCTCACCCCAACTCTCATTTGCCCTCTTTTTCACCTCTTGCACCTTTCTCTTGACCTCCTGCCTCTTTCTTGTATACATCTCCCACTCATTTGCATTATTTCCCTATAAAAATCGTCCAAATGCCTCTCTCTTCTCTTTCACTAATAATCTTACCTCTTCATCCAACACTCACTATCCTTTCTTATCTGACCACCTCCCACTCTTCTCGTGCCACAAGCATCTTTTGCCCAAACCATCACTGCTTCCTTAAATACATCCCATTCCTCCCCACTCCCCTTACGTCCTTTGATCTCACCTCTTTCCATTCTGTACTCAGTCTCTCCTGGTACTTCCTCACACAAGTCTCCTTCCCAAACTCAATTACTCTCACCACTCTCTTCACGCCAACATTCTCTCTTCTTTTCTGAAAACCTCTACAAATTTTCACCTTCGCCTCCACAAGATAATGATCAGACATCCCTCCAGTTGCACCTCTCAGCATATTAACATCCAAAAGTCTCTCTTTCGCGCTCCTATCAATTAACACGTAATTCAATAACGCTCCCTGGCCAACTCTCCCACTTACATACGTATACTTATGTATATACATACGTATACTTATGTATATCTCTCTTTTTAAACCAGGTATTCCCAATCACCAATCCTTTTTCAGCACATAAACCTACAAGCTCTTCACCATTTTCATTTACTACACTGAACACCCCATGTATACCAATTATTCCCTCAACTGCCACATCACTCACCTTTGCATTTAAATCACCCATCACTATAACCCGGTCTCGTACATCAAAACTACTAACACACTGACTCGGCTGCTCCCAAAACACTTGCCTCTCATGATCTTTCTTCTCATGCCCAGGTGCAAATGCATTAATAATCACCCCAGGTTCCTTTCCACACACATACTATCTCTCCTTTTTTCTCATCTTGGTTAAATCCACACACATTTAGACACCCCAATCTGAGCCTTCGAGGAGGATGAGCACTCCCCGCGTGACTCCTTCTGTTTCCTCTTTAAAAAGTTAACATACAAGGAGGGGAGGGTTTCTAACCCCCCACTCCCGTCCCCTTTAGTCGTCTTCTACGACAGGTGAGGAATGCGTGGGACGTATTTTTTCTCCCCTATCTCCAGGGATATCTGCGTTAGCGAGGTAGCGCAAGGAAACAGACGAAAGAATGGCCCAAACCGCCCACATACACACGCATATACATAAACGCCCACACACGCATATATACATACCTATATACTTCAACGTATTCATACATATACATACACTCACATATACATATGTACACATGTATACATGCATACATGATGCCTTCATCCATTTTCGTCGCCACCCCGCCACACATGAAACAGCACCCGCCTCCCCCAGCGCGGCGCCAGGTAGCGCTAGGAAAAGACAACATAGGCCACATTCGTTCACAGTCAGTGTCTAGCTGTCATGTGTAATGCACCGACACCACAGCTCCCTTTCCACATCCAGGACCCACAAGTCTTTCTATGGTTTACACCAGATGCTTCACTTGCCCTGGTTTAATCCATTGACAGCACGTCGACTCCGGTATACCACATCGTTCTAATTCACTCTATTCCTTGAGCGCCTTTCAACCTCCTGTTTGTTCAGGCCCCAATCGCTAAAAATCTTTTTCATTCCATCTTTCCACCTCTAATTTTGTCTCCCACTTCACGTTTCCTTCACTTCTGACACATATATCCTCTTTGGCAATCTTTCCTCACTCATTCTCTCCATATAACCAACCTATTTCAATGTACCTTCTTCAGCTCTCTCAACCACACTCTTTTTATTACCACACATTTCTCTTACCCTTTCATTCCTTACTCGATTAAACCACCTCACACCACCTATTGTCCTCAAACATTTCATTTCCAACATATACACCCTCCTCCGAACAACCTTATTTATACCCCATGCCTTGCAACCACATAACATACCCATTTTTGCTTTCCAAGATAATGTTCTCCCCTTCCGCATATTCCTCAACGCTCCCAGAACCTTCGCTCTCTCCCTTACCCTGTAACTCACTTCCGTTACCTTGGTTCCATTCGCTGCCAGATCCACTCACAGATGTCTAATACCCTTTACTTCCTCCAGTTTTTCTTCATTCAGACTTACCTCCCAATTGACTTGTCCCTCAACCCTACTGAACCTAATAACCTTGCTCTTATTCACATTTACTCTCAGCTTTCTTCTTTCACACACTTTGCCAAACTCAGTCACCAACTTCTGCAGTTTCTCACCCGAATCAGCCACCAGCGCTGTATCATTATCGAACACCAACTGACTCACTTCCCAAGCCCTCTCATCAACAACAGATGGCATACTTACCCCTCTCTCCCAAACTCTTGCATTCACCTCCCTAACAACCCCATCTATAAACAAATTAAACAACCATGGAGACATCACACACCCCTGCCGCAAACCGACATTCCCTGGGAACCAACCAATTTCCTCTCTTCCTACACGTACACATGCCTTACATCCTCGATAAATACTTTTCAATGCTTCTAGCAACTTACCTCCCACACCATCTACTCTTAATACCTTCCAAAAAGCATCTCTATCCACCCTGTCATATTTCTACTCCAGATCCATAAATGCCACATACAAATCCATCTGTTTCTCTAAGTATGTCTCACATACATTCTTCAAAGCAAACGCCTGATCCACACATCCTCTACCACTTCTGAAACCACACTGCTCTTCCCCAGTCTTATGCCCTCTACATACCTTCACCCTCTCAACCAATACCCTTCCATATAATTTCCCAGGAATACTCAACAATCTTATACCCCTGTAATTTAAACATTCATCTTTATCCCCTTTGCCTTTATACAATGGCACTATCCTTGCATTCCGCCAACCGTTAGGCATTTCGCCATGAACCATACATACATTGAATATCCTTACCAACCATTCAACAACACAGTCACCCCCTTTTTAATAAATTCCACTGCAATACCATCCAAACCCGCCGCCTTGCCGGCTTTCATTTTCCACAATGCTTTCACTACATCTTCTCTGTTCACCAAACCATTCTCCCTCACCCTCTCACTTCGCACATAACCTCGAACAAAACACCCTACATCTGCCACTCTATCATAAAACACATTCAACAAACCTTCAAAATACTCACTTCATCTCCTTCTCACTTCACCACTACTTGTTATTACCTCCACATTAGCCCTCTTTACCGATGTTCTCATTTTTTCTCTTGTCTTACGCACTTTATTTACCTCCTTCCAAAACATCTTTTCATTCTCTCTAAATTCTAATGATACTCTCTCACCCCAAGTCTCATTTGCCCTCTCTTTCACCTCTTGCACCTTTCTCTTGGCCTCCTGCATCTATATTTTATACATCTCTCAGTCATACGCATTAATTCCCTGCAAAAAAATCGTCCAAACGCCTCTCTCTTCTCTTTCACTAACAATCTTACTTCATCCCACCACTCACTACACTGTCTAACCTGCCCACCTCCCATCTTCCTCATGCCACAAGCATCTTTTGCGCAAGCCATCACTGTTTCTCTAAATACATCCCATTATCATTATCATCATTGTTATCATTATCATTACTATTATTATTTTCATTATCATTATTATTGTCATTATCATTATTATCATTATTATTATTATCATAATTATTTCTCTCATTATCATTATCATCATTATCATTATTATTATCATTATTGTTATTATCATTACTATTATCATAATCAGTATTATTATCATTGTTATTGTTATCATTATTATCATCATTATTATTATTATTATTGACATTATTATTATTGTTATTATTATCATTATTATTATTATTATCATTATTATTATTATTATTATTATTATTATTATTATTATTATTATTATTATTATCATTATCTTTATCATTATTATCATCATTATTATTACTATCATCATTATCATTTCTATTATCATTATTATCATTATTATTATTATTATCATTGTTATTATCATTATCATCATCATTATCATTATTCCTATTATTATCATCATCATATCATTTATATCATTATTATCATCAGCAGCAGCAGTAGTAGTAGTAGTAGTAGTAGTAGTAGTGATAGTAGTAAAGTGTACTATTAGTAGTAGTAGTAGTTGTAGTTGTTGTTGTTGTTGTTGTTGTTGTTGTAGAAGCAGTAGTAGTAGCTCATGCTGATATTGCCAATAAAACTTACAATATACATTCATACATAAAAACTATACTAGATGATGCTTTCTCTCAATAATTGTAACTAAATTACCAGTTGAAATATATTTGAATGTCATTCTTTATTAACTCTATTCTTTCATGATGTTCATGAAATATTCTTTTAGGTTGGTAAAGCTACGACAGATGCTTCTCAACTTGGTAATTTAGAGGCTAGTGTTTCTCATCAGAGGACATTTATATAGCTACTGCTATGGTCGTAAAATTATCCATAATAGCTTAAATAAGGTGCATAGTGAGGGACTTTAATGACCCTAGCAGTTAATAGACCTAAAACCTACACAACGAACGAGCCAATAAACCAAACAAACATATATATACCAATTAGGCATCCATGTATATAGACTCTCATTACTTCTGTTGCACAGAAGGTTATCATCATCATCATAAACATCAGACAACACACACACAGACACACACACACACACACACACACACACACACACACACACACACACACACAAAGGGCCTCCATCCTCAACGGTAAAGCAGGAATTAGGGATAGATCTTCATTGCAAGATCCAAAAACACTAATCATAATCGTACATTGACAGGGATTCCCTACTCTCCGTATCAACACCACATACAGTACTATTCCAAGTCGATTATTTTACAGATGAACAATGGTTTGTTTGGTCATATATTCATCATTTGTACACATGTCTTACACAGAAATCAGTATGGAAAAACATCACTACAAGCAAGTAACAGATATGACTGAACGGAAAAGATTTGTGCAGCTATGGACGGAAGGGATGTCTCTTCGTGCCATTGCGAGAGAGACAGGCAAGAGCGTGACCACTGTGTGTCGCTGGATACACCGATGGAGGCTAGAAGGACACGTCAACACACGACACCGCACAGCCAGAGCTCACGCAATGAGACATCTCAATACTGCCGTTGGTTCTTTATGGGTCTCTCGACCAACAGAAACCTCTGTGACAAAAGCACACAAGCTGCATTCTCAGCGTAGATCAAGTGCCTTCATCCATCAGTATCCACACACTTACAATAACTATCTTCAACTTATCTCAAAAGAAATGAAAACTCTGACAACGTTTGAACATTTTCAAAGGTACCTCAACCGTTATGAACAGTAGATATTTTTTTCCTCTTTGAATCCTGGAGAACTTTAACTGCTCACAGACCGCTGTGGCGTACCAACGACTTGGACTAAAGTATATATATATATATATATATATATATATATATATATATATATATATATATATATATATATATATATATATATATATATATATATATATATATATTAAATATATATATATATATATATATATATATATATATATATATATATATTTTTTTTTTTTTTTTTTTTTTTTCTTTTTTTAATTTTCCAAAAGATGGAACAGAGAAGGGGGCCAGGTGAGGATTTTCCCTCTAAGGCCCAGTCCTCTGTTCTTAACGCTACCTCGCAAATGCGGGAAATGGCGAATCGTATGAAAAAAAAAAAAAAAAATATATATATATATATATATATATATATATATATATATATATATATATATATATATATTTATTATTTATTTATTTTGCTTTGTCGCTGCCTCCCGTGTTAGCGAAGCATCGCAAGGAAACAGACGAAAGAATGGCCCAACCCGCCCATATACACATGTATATACATACACGTCCACACACGCAAATATACATACCTATACATCTCAATGTACACATATATATACACACACAGACATATACATATGTACACATGTACATAATGTAAAATGTACATAAACTGTCTGCCTTTATTTGTTCCCATCGCCACCTAGCCACACATGGAATAACATCCCCCTCCCCCTCATGTGTGCGAGGTAGCGCTAGGAAAAGACACCAAAGGCCCCATTCGTTCACACTCAGTCTCTAGCTGTCATGTAATAATGCACCGAAACCACAGCTCCCTTTCAACATCCAGGCCCCACATACTTTCCATGGTTTACCCCAGACGCTTCACATGCCCTGGTTCAATCCAGTGATAGCACGTCGACCCCGGTATACCACATCGTTCCAATTCACTCTATTTCTTGCACGCCTTTCGCCCTCCTGCATGTTCAGGCCCCGATCACTCAAAATCTTTTTCACTCTATCTTTCCACTAAAACTTCTCATTTCCAACACAGTAACCCTCCTCCGCACACCTCTATCTATTGCCCACGCCTCGCAACCATATAACATTGCTGGAACCACTATTCCTTCAAACATACTCATTTTTGCTTTCCGAGATAATGTTCTCGCCTTCCACACATTTTTCAACGCTCTCTGAACTTTCGCCCTTTCCCCCACCCTGTGATTCACTTCCTCTTCCATGGTTCCATCCGCTGCCATATCCACTCCCAGATATCTAAAACACTTCACTTCCTCCAGTTTTTTACCATTCAATTGTCCAAGACAGACAACGAGCGTATCATAAACCTATTTTACAAATTTTATCAACAATAAAGTTATCCATTTTGTACAGACTATCACTAACATTAAGATTATAATTCTTTGTGTATTTGATCATAGAAGATTCAATGATATTTCTCGTGGAAATAGAGTTAGAGTTGATAACTGGGATGGCATTACTCCAGTCAATACAATGATCATAGTTTTTAACGTGATTAAACAAGGCATTTGATTCTTGTCCTCGTTCTTATACTATATTTACGTTGCTTAGATCTAACAAAGATCCTTACCAGTCTGCCCAACATAAAACTTATCACAATTTCTACATGGTACTTTATAGATGCACCCAGTAAGTAAGAGGAGAAATATTTCTAAATTTTCATTTGTTGGCCAAACACAAAGAATATCATCTACATACCTAAACCAATGGCTAGGACGCCATTTGGTAAACATGCGATTGTCCAAGACAGACAAAGAGTGTATCATATACTTATCATTTTACAAATTCTATCAACAATAAAGTTATCCAATTTATATAGACCATTACTAATATCAAGATTATAATTCCTTGTCTATTTGATAATAGAAGATTCAATGATATTTCTCGTGGTAATAGAGTCAGGGTTAATAACTGAGATGGCATTACTCCAGTCAATACAATTATCACAATAATCTCCTTTTATCCTTTCCAACATGGATTCCCCATGGCTCTTCTATTACTTCTCTACAAGCTGTCCTGGACTTTCTCCTTTCGTTACTGCTTTCTCCAAATAGTTAATCAATCCCCACCAACTGAAATTAGGATTTGAATTCCTTAGGAAATGCCTTGATGAACAAGTGATGCCAAGATCTTTCCTACCCCAGCGACTGTTCCAGCTGTCTGGTCGACCATTCGACCAATTCCAAAACATCATTTTAAAGAAACATATTGAATTAAAGACGATTGAAATGAAGGAGGTTTTTCATACCACAAGAGAGAAGAAACGTGCCTTTCAAATGGCTATACCGACATATTGGAAGAACTGGATGTTGGACTATTGCTGTAATAGATTATGGAATGAACGCAATAGGCTACAAATGAAACTAAATTGTAAGTTGGACCATCTTATCAAAAACAGGGACTGGACTGAGAACACGATAAACCTGTCCAATGAACAAGTAGATAAGGATTCCTTGTGTGCCTAGGCTAGGGATTATGTTTTGTATGCTCTAACAGGGAAGCCAGATGTGATGTCACAAAGTCTTTTTGCAATTTAAAGAAATTCAGTAATTAAACTAATGATAAGATTAATATTTGTAAGGGTTTAATGCATGCCAGTTTGCCAAAACCAGTGGAACCTAATAGCCCTTAAAGGTTCTTAAGATATACATATTACTAAAGCAGATCAGGGTAACACTGTTGTGATTATGGATAGAATTAATCATTCATCTAAAATCAATTATCTTTTAAATGATGACACAACATATTCTAAACTCAGTAAGAATCCCCGAGAAGCAGTTAATTCCCATTTCAATAAAGAACTGAAGTTGTTCTTGTAAGGTAACGGTTGTCTTATCAAAAGTTTGTCATCTTTGTCCCCTTCTTTGCCATATATGTATGGACTTAGCAAAACACGTAAACAAAATTTTCCAGCAAGACCTATAGTGAGTTCAATAGGCTCCATCACATATAGATTGTCAAAATGTTTAGTTTCTTTATTAAGCTCTTTAGTGGGTAAAGTATCAAATTCAAATATGAACAACGTAGATTTTGTTAACAGACTTAACAATATCAATGTTGATTTTGATTTCAAACTTGTTAGCTTTGATGTTTCCTCACTTTTCACAAAAGTTCCAGTTGATGACCTTTTAGAATATTTATTTGATGTCTTGGATGATATTCATTTACCTGCTTCAAAGTCTATCTTCATTAAACTGATAAAATTGTGTATAAAAGACTACACAGTCTTATGCTCAAAAATTTGGTATGGCAATGGGTAACCCTCTTTCACCTGTAATAAGTAATCTTTATATGAAATTTTTTGAAACAAAATTACTAAAGGATATCTTACCTTCTAATGCAGTTTGGTTTAAGTATGTATATGAGTTTCTTTGTGTTTGGCCAACAAATGAAAATTTACAAATATTTCTCCCCTTACTTAACAATTTAGTACCTTCCATCAAATTCTCTGTAAAAAAATGAAAATAATGGTATGTTACCATTTTGAGATTGCATGATCCATAGGCAAGGAGACAAGTTTAAGTTTAGCGTATGCAGAAAACCTACCTCTATTTGCTCATGTATCCATCATTACTCATCTCAACATGACAGAGTTAAACTATCATCATTTCAATCTATGTTTCTTAGGGCATTACGTATTTGTAGTCCAGAGTATATTGATGATGAGTTAGAGAAGATATATTCTATTGGATCAAGGTTAAAGTGCCCTAGACCTTTCATTGATAAATCCCTTAAGTGAGCAAAGAAATAATTTCATAGAGTTCAGCCCAAAACTCCAATTGACACCAAGAATCTTTTAGTTGTCCATTTTGATAATGATTTTACTTTACTTCCCATGGTCGTTAAATCCTTTAATGTAAATGGTGCCTTCAGCAACAATGATACTATAAAGAATATCTTAATCAAGAACTCACCAGAAAATTCTCCTGGATGCATCTATAAAGTGCCATGTAGAAATTGTGATGAGTTTTATGTTGGGCAGACAGGTAAGGATCTTTCTGTTAGACTTAAGCAAAATAAACATTGTATGAGAACGAGACAAAAATCAAATGCCTTGTTTAATCACGTTAAAATCTATGATCATTGTATTGACTGGAGTAATGCCATCTCAGTTATTAACTCAACTCTATTACCATTGAGAAATATCACTGAATCTTCTATTATTGAATACATAAAGCATTATAATCTTAATATTAGTGATGGTCTATACAAACTGAATAACTTCGTTGTTGATGTGATTTGTAAACAATTCACCTTCTGGTCCACATAATAAGTTTATGATACGCTCGTTGTGTGTCTAGGAATACCGCATGTTTAACAAATGGCGTCCTAGCTACTTCTCTTCGTTGTATATCAACTGACTGTTATGTTTCTCTCTTGTGTCTCCCCTGATGATGTGATTACTTCACGAAAGTGCACTTAGGAACTTATCGTGTTTCATTTTCCCCGTGGACTTAGGAATATACTTGAGCATGTGCAAAATTGTGATCCTTTCCAACATGGATTCCATACGGCTCTTCTATTACTTTTCTAAAGCTTTCCTGGACTTTCTCCTTTCGTTACTACTTTCTCCAAATAGTTATTCAAGGCCAACCAACTGAAATTAGGATTTGGATTCCTTAGGAGATGACTTGATGAACAAGTCATGCCAAGATCTGTCCTACCCCAGCCATTGTTGCAGTTGTCTGGTCGACCATTTGACCAATTCCAAAACGTAATTTCAACATATTAAAAACGATTGAAATGGACGAGGCTTTTCGTTTTACGAGAGAGAAGAAACGTGCCTTTCAAATGGCTATACCGACATACTGGAAGAACCGGATTTTGGACTATTGCTATAATAGATTAAGGAATGAACCCAATAGGCTACACATGAAAATAAATTGTAAGTTGGACCATCTTATTAAAAACAACGACTGGACCAAGAACACAAACCCTTCTTTGGTGATAAACCTGTCCAATAAACAACTAGATGAGGATTCCTTGTGTGCCCTAGGCTATGGATTATGTTTAGTGTGTTCTAACAGGGAAACCAGCTGTGTTGATGTCACAAAGTCTTTTTGCAATTTAGAGAAATACAGTAATTCAACTAATGATGAAATCAATATCTGTAAAGATTTAGTGTATACCAGTTTGTCAAAACCAGTGGAACCTAATTGCCCTAAAAGATGTATAAGAACTATTATCACCTTAAAAAAGACAATGATATACATATCACTAAAGCAGATTAGGCTAACACTGTTGTGATTATGGACAAAAGTAATCATTTATCTAAAATAAATTAGCTTTTAAATGATGACACAACATATTCTAAACTCAGTAAGAATCCCCTAGAAGCAGTTAATTCCCATTTCAATAAAGAAATGAAGTTGTTGTTGAAAGATAATGTTTCTCTCATCAAAAGTTTATCATCTTTGTCCCCTTCATTGCCATATATGTATGGATTCAACAAAACACATGAAGAAATTTTCCAGCAAGAGCTATAGTGATTTCAGTAGGCTCCATCACAAATAAATTCTCAAAACGGATAATTATTTTATAAAGCCATTTAGTGGGTAAGATATTAAATTCTAATATAATGAACAACGTAAATATAGTTAACAAGCTTAACAATATCAATGATGATTTTGATTTCAAACTTGTTAGCGTTGATGTTTCCTCACTTTTCACAAAAGTTCCAGTTGATGACCTTTTAGAATATATATTTGATGTCTTGAATGATATTCATTTACCTGTTTCAAAGTCTGTTTTCAGTGAACTGATAAAATTGTGTATAAAAGACTGTGTATTTCAGTTCAATGGAAATCATGCTCAAAAATTTGGTGTGACAATGGTTAACCCTCTCTCACCTGTAATAAATAATCTTTATATGGAATTTTTAAATAAATTACTATAGGATATCTTATCTTCTAATGCAATTTGGTTTACGCATGTAGATGATAATCTTAGTGTTTGGCAAACAAAGGAAAATTTACATATATTTCTCCCCTTACTTAACAATTTAATACCTTCCATCAAATTTACTGTAGAAAATGAAAATAATGTATGTTACCATTTTTAGATTGCATGATCCAAAGGCAAGGAAACAAGTTTAAGTTTAACATACACAGAAAACCTACCAATGTATGCTCATATATCATTATTATTCATCTCAACATAAGAGAGTTAAATTATCATCATTTCAATCTATGTTCCTTACGTCATTACGTATTTGGAGTTCAGAGTTTATCTATGATGAGTTTGAGAAGATATATTCTATTGGATCGAAGTTAAAATACCCTAGATCTTTCATTGATAAATCCCTTAAGTTTGCTAAGACATCATTTTATAGGGTTCAGCCCAAATCTCCCATTGACACCAGGAATCCTTTAGTTCTCCCTTTTGACAATGATTTTACTTTACTTCCCATGTTCCTTAAATCCTTTAATGTAAATGGTGCCTTCAGCAACAATAAAACTATAAAGAATATCTTAATCAGGAACTTACAAGAAAATTCTCCTGGGTGCATCTATTAAGTGCCGTGTACAAATTGTGATAAGTTTTTTGTTGGGCGGACTGGTAAGGATCTTTCTGTTAGACTTAAGCAACATGAATATAGTATAAGAACGGGACAAGAATCAAATGCCTTGTTAAATCACGTTAAAAACTATGAGCATTTTATTGACTGGAGTAATGCCATCTCAATCATTAACTCTAACTCTATTACCACGAGAAATATCATTGAATCTTCTATTAATGAATACACTGAGAATTATAATCTTAATATTAGTGATGGTCTATTCAAATTGGATAACTTTCCTGTTGATAGAATTTGTAAATAATTCACCGTTAAGTTTATGCTACGCTCGTTGTCTGTCATGGACAATCGCATATCTACCAAATGGCGTCCTAGCTACGTCACTTCGTTGTATATCAACTGACTGTTATATTTCTCTCTTGTGTCTCCCCTGATGATGTGACCATTACACAAAAGTGCACTTGGGAACTCATCGTGTTTCATTTTCCCCGTAGACTCATAGAAATATACTTGATCACGCGTAAAATTGTGATCCTTCCCAATATATATATATATATATATATATATATATATATATATATATATATATATATATATATATACATGTCACACAAACCTCCAACAGCCAGGATCGAAACTGGGACCGCTGTGCAACTGAAGGGAATACTACCGCTAGGCTATGGGCCTGGCTAATAGGAAATAACTATTCGAATACTATGTACTCGAATACCCTTTGTCTCACGTTGGTGAGCAGCGGGGTCTACACCGTTCATTTCCCAACAGGCGCACATAGCCAGCAGATAGCATTTTACCGAACCTAACTGTACAACGCGGAGGTATATGAATACGTACAAAGTGCATAGGAACGCGATCACCAACGTGAAACGACGGGTATTCGAGTGCATAGTATTCGAATAGATATTTGCTATTAGCGAGGCCCATAGCCTAGCGGTAGCATTCCCGCCTGATGCACATGGGTCCCGGGTTCGATCCTGGCTAGAGGAGGTTTGTATGTTTTATGAAGGTGCGCGTTCCTATGAACTTTGTTCGTATTCATATACCTCCGCGTTGTACAGTTAGGTTCGGTAAAATGCTATCTGCTGGCTATGTGCGCCTGTTGGGAAATGAACGGTGTAGACCCCGCTGCTCACCAACGTGAGACAAAGGGTATTCGAGTACATAGTATTCGAATAGTTACTTCCTATTAGCCAGGCCCATAGCCTAGCGGCAGCATTCCCTTCAGTTGCGCAGGGGTCCCAGTTTCGATCCTGGCTGTTGGAGTTTTGTATGTTCTATAAAGGTGCGCGTTCCTATGCACTTTGTTCGCATATATATATATATATATATATATATATATATATATATATATATATATATATATTTTTTTTTTTTTTTTTTTTATACTTTGTCGCTGTCTCCCGCGTTTGCGAGGTAGCGCAAGGAAACAGACGAAAGAAATGGCCCAACCATTCCCCCCCCCCCATACACATGTATATAAATACGTCCACACACGCAAATATACATACCTACACAGCTTTCCATGGTTTACCCAAGACGCTTCACATGCCTTGATTCAATCCACTGACAGCACGTCAACCCCGGTATACCACATCGCTCCAATTCACTCTATTCCTTGCCCTCCTTTCACCCTCCTGCATGTTCAGGCCCCGATCACACAAAATCTTTTTCACTCCATCTTTCCACCTCCAATTTGGTCTCCCTCTTCTCCTTGCTCCCTCCACCTCCGACACATATATCCTCTTGGTCAATCTTTCCTCACTCATTCTCTCCATGTGCCCAAACCACTTCAAAACACCCTCTTCTGCTCTCTCAACCACGCTCTTTTTATTTCCACACATCTCTCTTACCCTTACGTTACTCACTCGATCAAACCACCTCACACCACACATTGTCCTCAAACATCTCATTTCCAGCACATCCATCCTCCTGCGCACAACTCTATCCATAGCCCACGCCTCGCAACCATACAACATTGTTGGAACCACTATTCCTTCAAACATACCCATTTTTGCTTTCCGAGATAATGTTCTCGACTTCCACACATTCTTCAAGGCCCCCAGAATTTTCGCCCCCGCCCCCACCCTATGATCCACTTCCGCTTCCATGGTTCCATCCGCTGCCAGATCCACTCCCAGATATCTAAAACACTTCACTTCCTCCAGTTTTTCTCCATTCAAACTCACCTCCCAATTGACTTGACCCTCAACCCTACTGTACCTAATAACCTTGCTCTTATTCACATTTACTCTTAACTTTCTTCTTCCACACACTTTACCAAACTCAGTCACCAGCTTCTGCAGTTTCTCACATGAATCAGCCACCAGCGCTGTATCATCAGCGAACAACAACTGACTCACTTCCCAAGCTCTCTCATCCCCAACAGACTTCATACTTGCCCCTCTTTCCAAAACTCTTGCATTTACCTCCCTAACAACCCCATCCATAAACAGATTAAACAACCATGGAGACATCACACACTCCTGCCGCAAACCTACATTCACTGAGAACCAATCACTTTCCTCTCTTCCTACACGTACACATGCCTTACATCCTCGATAAAAACTTTTCACTGCTTCTAACAACTTTCCTCACACACCATATATTCTTAATACCTTCCACAGAGCATCTCTATCAACTCTATCATATGCCTTCTCCAGATCCATAAATGCTACATACAAATCCATTTGCTTTTCTAAGTATTTCTCACATACATTCTTCAAAGCAAACACCTGATCCACACATCCTCTACCACTTCTGAAACCACACTGCTCTTCCCCAATCTGATGCTCTGTACATGCCTTCACCCTCTCAATCAATGCCCTCCCATATAATTTACCAGGAATACTCAACAAACTTATACCTCTGTAATTTGAGCACTCACTATTATCCCCTTTGCCTTTGTACAATGGCACTATGCACGCATTCCGCCAATCCTCAGGCACCTCACCATGAGTCATACATACATTAAATAACCTTACCAACCAGTCAACAATACAGTCACCCCCTTTTTTAATAAATTCCACTGCAATACCATCCAAACCTGCTGCCTTGCCGGCTTTCATCTTCCGCAAAGCTTTCACTACCTCTTCTCTGTTTACCAAATCATTTTCCCTAACCCTCTCACTTTGCACACAACCTCGACCAAAACACCCTATATCTGCCACTCTATCATCAAACACATTCAACAAACCTTCAAAATACTCACTCCATCTCCTTCTCACATCACATCAATGGAAGCAAGGGGAGTGGGGGAGGAATGGGATGTATTTAGGGAATCAGGGATGGATTGCGCAAAAGATGCTTGTGGCATGAGAAGAGTGGGAGGTGGATTGATTAGAAAGGGTAGTGAGTGGTGGGATGAAGAAGTAAGAGTATTAGTGAAAGAGAAGAGAGAGGCATTTGGACGATTTTTGCAGGGAAAAAATGCAATTGAGTGGGAGATGTATAAAAGAAAGAGACAGGAGGTCAAGAGAAAGGTGCAAGAGGTGAAAAAAAGGGCAAATGAGAGTTGGGGTGAGAGAGTATCATTAAATTTTAGGGAGAATAAAAAGATGTTCTGGAAGGAGGTAAATAAAGTGCGTAAGACAAGGGAGCAAATGGGAACTTCAGTGAAGGGCGCAAATGGGGAGGTGATATATATATATATATATATATATATATATATATATATATATATATATATATATATATATATATATATATATATATATATATATATATATATATATATATATATATATATATATATACATATATATATATATATATATATATATATATATATATATTTTTTTTTTTTTTTTTTTTGCTTTTTCGTTGTCTCCCGCGTTTGCGAGGTAGCGCAAGGAAACAGACGAAAGAAATGGCCCAACCCACCCCCATACACATGTATATACATACGTCCACACACGCAAATATACATACCTACACAGCTTTCCATGGTTTACCCCAGACGCTTCACATGCCCTGATTCAATCCACTGACAGCACGTCAACCCCGGTATACCACATCACTCCAATTCACTCTATTCCTTGACCTCCTTTCACCCTCCTGCATGTTCAGGCCCCGATCACACAAAATCTTTTTCACTCCATCTTTCCACCTCCAATTTGGTCTCCCTCTTCTCCTCGTTCCCTCCACCTCCGACACATATATCCTCTTGGTCAATCTTTCCTCACTCATTCTCTCCATGTGCCCAAACCATTTCAAATCACCCTCTTCTGCTCTCTCAACCACGCTCTTTTTATTTCCACACATCTCTCTTACCCTTACGTTACTTGCTCGATCAAACCACCTCACACCACATATTGTCCTCAAACATCTCATTTCCAGCACATCCATCCTCCTGCGCACCACTCTATCCATAGCCCACGCCTCGCAGCCATACAACATTGTTGGAACCACTATTCCTTCAAACATACCCATTTTTGCTTTCCGATATAATGTTCTCGACTTCCATACATTCTTCAAGGCTCCGAGGATTTTCGCCCCCTCCTCCACCCTATGATTCACTTCCGCTTCCATGGTTCCATCCGCTGCGAGATCCACTCCCAGATATCTAAAACACTTTACTTCCTCCAGTTTTTCTCCATTCAAACTCACCTCCCAATTGACTTGACCCTCAACCCTACTGTACCTAATAACCTTGCTCTTATTCACATTTAATATATATGTATATATATATATATATATATATATATATATATATATATATATATATATATATATATATATATATATATATATATATATATATATATATATATATATATATAAATATATATATATATATATATATATATATATATATATATATATATATATATATATATATATATATATACATTTATATATATATATATATATATATATATATATATATATATATATATATATATATATATATATATATATATATATATATATATATATATATATATATATATTAGAGTGATGTGGTATACCGGGGTTGACGTGCTGTCAGTGGATTGAATCAAGGCATGTGAAGCGTCTGGGGTAAACCATGTAAAGCTGTGTAGGTATGTATATTTGCGTGTGTGGACGTATGTATATACATGTGTATGGGGGGGTTGGGCCATTTCTTTCGTCTGTTTCCTTGCGCTACCTCGCAAACGCGGGAGGCAGCGTCAAAGTATAAAAAAAAAATATATATATATATATATATATATATATATATATATATATATATATATATATATATATATATATATATATATATATATATATATATATATATATATATATACATATATATATATATATATATATATATATATATATATATATATATATATATATATATATATATATATATATATATATATATATATATATATATCTATATATATATATATATGTATGTATATATATATATATATATATATATATATATATATATATATATATATATATATATATATATATATGTATATGTATATATATATATATATATATATATATATATATATATATATATATATATATATATATATATATATATATATATATATGAGTACAGAATGGAAAAAAGTGAGAACAATGGAAGTAAGGGGAGTGGGGGAGGAATCGGATGTATTTAGGGAATCAGTGATGGATTGCGCAAAAGATGCTTGTGGCATGAGAAGAGTGGGAGGTGGGTTGATTAGAAAGGGTAGTGAGTGGTGGGATGAAGAAGTAAGAGTATTAGTGAAAGAGAAGAGAGAGGCATTTGGACGATTTTTGCAGGAAAAAAATGAAATTGAGTGGGAGACGTATAAAAGAAAGAGACAGGAGGTCAAGAGAAAGGTGCAAGAAGTGAAAAAAAGGGCAAATGAGAGTTGGGGTGAGAGAGTATCATTAAATTTTAGGGAGAATAAAAAGATGTTCTGGAAGGAGGTAAACAAAGTGCGTAAGACAAGGGAGCAAATGGGAACTTCAGTGAAGGGCGCAAATGGGGAGGTGATAACAAGTAGTGGTGATGTGAGAAGGAGATGGAGTGAGTATTTTGAAGGTTTGTTGAATGTGTTTGATGATAGAGTGGCAGATATAGGGTGTTTTGGTCGAGGTGGTGTGCAAAGTGAGAGGGTTAGGGAAATTGATTGGGTAAACAGAGAAGAGGTAGTAAAAGCTTTGCGGAAGATGAAAGCCGGCAAGGCAGCAGGTTTGGATGGTATTGCAGTGGAATTTATTAAAAAAGGGGGTGACTGTATTGTTGACTGGTTGGTAAGGTGATTTAATGTATGTATGACTCATGGTGAGGTGCCTGAGGATTGGCGGAATGCGTGCATAGTACCATTGTACAAAGGCAAAGGGGATAAGAGTGAGTGCTCATATTACAGAGGTATAAGTTTGTTGAGTATTCCTGGCAAATTGTATGGGAGGGTATTGATTGAGAGGGTGAAGGCATGTACAGAGCATCAGATTGGGGAAGAGCAGTGTGGTTTCAGAAGTGGTAGAGGATGTGTGGATCAGGTGTTTGCTTTGAAGAATGTATGTAAGAAATACTTAGAAAAGCAAATGGACTTGTATGTAGCATTTATGGATCTGGAGAAGGCATATGATAGAGTTGATAGAGATGCTCTGTGGAAGGTATTAAGAATATATGGTGTGGGAGGCAAGTTGTTAGAAGCAGTGAAAAGTTTTTATCGAGGATGTAAGGCATGTGTACGTGTAGGAAGAGAGGAAAGTGATTGGTTCTCAGTCAATGTAGGTTTGCGGCAGGGGTGTGTGATGTCTCCATGGTTGTTTAATTTGTTTAAGGATGGGGTTGTTAGGGAGGTAAATGCAAGAGTCTTGGAAAGAGGGGCAAGGATGAAGTCTGTTGGGGATGAGAGAGCTTGGGAAGTGAGTCAGTTGTTGTTCGCTGATGATACAGCGCTGGTGGCTGATTCATGTGAGAAACTGCAGAAGCTGGTGACTGAGTTTGGTAAAGTGTGTGAAAGAAGAAAGTTAAGAGTAAATGTGAATAAGAGCAAGGTTATTAGGTACAGTAGGGTTGAGGGTCAAGTCAATTGGGAGGTGAGTTTGAATGTAGAAAAACTGGAGGAAGTGAAGTGTTTTAGATATCTGGGAGTGGATCTGGCAGCATATGGAAACATGGAAGCGGAAGTGGATCATAGGGTGGGGGAGGGGGCGAAAATTCTGGGAGCCTTGAAGAATGTGTGGAAGTCGAGAACATTATCTCGGAAAGCAAAAATGGGTATGTTTGAAGGAATAGTGGTTCCAACAATGTTGTATGTTTGCGAGGCGTGGACTATGGATAGAGTTGTGCGCAGGAGGATGGATGTGCTGGAAATGAGATGTTTGAGGACAATGTGTGGTGTGAGGTGGTTTGATCGAGTAAGTAACGTAAGGGTAAGAGAGATGTGTGGAAATAAAAAGAGCGTGGTTGAGAGAGCAGAAGAGGGTGTTTTGAAATGGTTTGGTCACATGAAGAGAATGAGTGAGGAAAGATTGACCAAGAGGATATATGTGTCGGAGGTGGAGGGAACGAGGAGAAGAGGGAGACCAAATTGGAGGTGGAAAGATGGAGTGAAAAAGATTTTTTGTGATCGGGGCCTGAACCTGCAGGAGGGTGAAAGGAGGGCAAGGAATAGAGTGAATTGGAGCGATGTGGTATACCGGGGTTGACGTGCTGTCAGTGGATTGAATCAAGGCATGTGAAGCGTCTGGGGTAAACCATGGAAAGCTGTGTGGGTATGTATATTTGCGTGTGTGGACGTATGTATATATATGTATATATATATATATATATATATATATATATATATATATATATATATATATATATATATATATATATATATATATATATATATATATATATATATATATATATATATATATATATAAATATATATACATATATATATTCTTGCTTTGTCGCTGTCTCCCGCGTTTGCGAGGTAGCGCAAGGAAACAGACGAAAGAAATGGCCCAACCCACCCCCATACACATGCCTTGATTCAATCCACTGACAGCACGTCAACCCGGGTATACCACATCGCTCCAATTCACTCTATTCTTTGCCCTCCTTTCAACCTCCTGCATGTTCAGGCCCCGATCACACAAAATCTTTTTCACTCCATCTTTCCACCTCAAATTTAGTCTCCCTCTTCTCCTCGTTCCCTCCACCTCCGACACATATATCCTGTTGGTCAATCTTTCCTCACTCTTATATATATATATATATATATATATATATATATATATATATATATATATATATATATATATATATATATATATATATATATATATATATATATATATATATTTATATATATATATATATATATATATATATATATATATATATATATATATATATATATATATATATATATATATATATATATATATATATATATATATATATATATATATATATATATATATATATATCTATATATATATATATATATATATATATATGTACATATATATATATATATATATATATATATATATATATATATATATATATATATATATATATATATATATATATATATATATATATATATATATATATATATATATATATATATATATATATATATATATATATATATATATATCCCATTTTAGAAAGTTAATACAAGAGGTGAAAAAAAGGGCAAATGAGAGTTGGGGTGAGAGAGTATCATTAAATTTTAGGGAGAATAAAAAGATGTTCTGGAAGGAGGTAAATAAAGTGCGTAAGACAAGGGAGCAAATGGGAACTTCAGTGAATGGCGCAAATGGGGAGGTGATAACAAGTAGTGGTGATGTGAGAAAGAGATGGAGTGAGTATTTTGAAGGTTTGTTGAATGTGTTTGATGATAGAGTGGCAGATATAGGGTGTTTTGGTCGAGGTGGTGTGCAAAGTGAGAGGGTTAGGGAAAATGATTTGGTAAACAGAGAAGAGGTAGTGAAAGCTTTGCGGAAGATGAAAGCCGGCAAGGCAGCAGGTTTGGATGGTATTGCAGTGGAATTTATTAAAAAAGTGGGTGACTGTATTGTTGACTGGTTGGTAAGGTTATTTAATGTATGTATGACTCATGGTGAGGTGCCTGAGGTTTGGCGGAATGCGTGCATAGTGCCATTATACAAAGGCAAAGGGGATAAGAGTGAGTGCTCAGATTACAGAGGTATAAGTTTGTTGAGTATTGCTGGTAAATTATATGGGAGTGTACTAATTGAGAGGGTGAAGGCATGTACAGAGCATCAGATTGGGGAAGAGCAGTGTGGTTTCAGAAGTGGTAGAGGATGTGTGGATCAGGTGTTTGCTTTGAAGAATGTATGTGAGAAATACTTAGAAAAGCAAATGGATTTGTATGTAGCATTTATGGATCTGGAGAAGGCATATGATAGAGTTGATAGAGATGCTCTGTGGAAGGTATTAAGAATATATGGTGTGGGAGGCAAGTTGTTAGAAGCAGTGAAAAGTTTTTATCGAGGATGTAAGGCATGTGTACGTGTAGGAAGAGAGGAAAGTGATTGGTTCTCAGTGAATGTACGTTTGCGGCAGGGGTGTGTGATGTCTCCATGGTTGTTTAATTTGTTTATGGATGGGGTTGTTAGGGAGGTAAATGCAAGAGTTTTGGAAAGAGGGGCAAGTATGAAGTCTGTTGGGGATGAGAGAGCTTGGGAAGTGAGTCAGTTGTTGTTCGCTGATGATACAGCGCTGGTGGCTGATTCATGTGAGAAACTGCAGAAGCTGGTGACTGAGTTTGGTAAAGTGTATGAAAGAAGAAAGTTAAGAGTAAATGTGAATAAGAGCAAGGTTATTAGGTACAGTAGGGTTGAGGGTCAAGTCAATTGGGAGGTGAGTTTGAATGGAGAAAAACTGGAGGAAGTGAAGTGTTTTAGATATCTGGGAGTGGATCTGGCAGCGGATGGAACCATGGAAGCGGAAGTGGATCATAGGGTGGGGGAGGGGGCGAAAATTCTGGGGGCCTTGAAGAATGTGTGGAAGTCGAGAACATTATCTCGGAAAGCAAAAATGGGTGTGTTTGAAGGAATAGTGGTTCCAACAATGTTGTATGGTTGCGAGACGTGGGCTATGGATAGAGTTGTGCGCAGGAGGATGGATGTGCTGGAAATGAGATGTTTGAGGACAATGTGTGGTGTGAGGTGGTTTGATCGAGTGAGTAACGTAAGGGTAAGAGAGATGTGTGGAAATAAAAAGAGCGTGGTTGAGAGAGCAGAAGAGGGTGTTTTGAAGTGGTTTGGGCACATGGAGAGGATGAGTGAGGAAAGATTGACCAAGAGGATATATGTGTCGGAGGTGAAGGGAACGAGGAGAAGATGGAGACCAAATTGGAGGTGGAAAGATGGAGTGAAAAAGATTTTGTGTGATCGGGGTCTGAACATGCAGGAGGGTGAAAGGAGGGCAAGGAATAGAGTGAATTGGAGCGATGTGGTATACCGGGGTTGACGTGCTGTCATTGGATTGAATCAAGGCATGTGAAGCGTCTGGGGTAAACCATGGAAAGCTGTGTAGGTATGTATATTTGCGTGTGTGGACGTATGTATATACATGTGTATGGGGGGGGGTTGGGCCATTTCTTTCGTCTGTTTCCTTGCGCTACCTCGCAATCGCGGGAGACAGCGACAAAGTAAAAAAAAAAAAAAATATACATATATATATATATATAGATCCATAAATGGTACACACAAATCCATTTGCTTTTCTAAGTATTTCTCACAAACATTCTTCAAAGCAAAGACCTGATCCACACATCCTCTACCACTTCTAAAACCACACTGCTCTTCCCCAATCTCATGATCTGTACTTGCTCTGATAAGCGCTGGTGGCTGATTCGAGTGAGAAATTACAGATTGGTGACTGAGTTTGGTAAAGTGTGTGAAAGAAGAAAGCTGAGAGTAAATGTGAATAAGAGCAAGGTTATTAGGTACAGAAGGGTTGAGGGACAAGTTAATTGGGAGGTAAGTTTGAATGGAGAAAAACTGGAGGAAGTGAAGTGTTTTAGATATTTAGGAGTGGATTTCTCAGAGGATGGAACTTTGGAATCAGAAGTGAGTCACAGGGCTGGGTAGGGGAGGGGAGGTTTTGGAAGCGTTGAAGAATGTGTGGAATGCTAAAATGTTATCTCAGAGTGCAAAAAGTATGTTTGAAGGAATAGTGGTTCCAACAACGTTATATAGTTGCGAGGCATGGGCTATTGATAGGGTTTTGTGGAAGAGGGCGGATGTGTTGGAAATGAAATGATTGAGGACAATATGTGGTGTCAGGTGGTTTGATCGAGTAAGTAATGAAAGGGTAAGAGAGATGTTTGGTAATAAAAAGAGTGAGGTTGAAAGAGCAAAAGAAGGTGTATTTGAAATGGTTTGGTCACAGGAAGAGAATGAGTGAGGAAAGATTGACAAAGAGGATATATGTGTCAGATTGGATTGAACGAGGACAATTGGGAGGCCAAATTGGAGGTGGAAGGATAGACTGAAATAGATTTTGAACGACCGGGGCCTGAACATACAGGAGGATGAATAGAGTGCAAGGAATAGAGTGAATTGGAACGATATGGTATACCGGGGTCGACGTGCCGTCAATGGATTGAACCAGGTCATGTGGAACGTCTGGGGTAAACCGCGGAAAGTTTTGTTGGACCTGGATGTGGGAAGGGAGCAGTAGTTTAGCTACATTACACGCACGCGGGGAAACTGGGGTGCCATATCATGTGTTCGGGGTGATGATAATGGATGAAGGCATCAAGTATGAAAATGTACAGGATTATATATGTATATGGGAAGGAGACTTGTGTGCGGAAGTACCAGGAGAGACTGAGTACAGAATGGAAAAAGGTGAGAACAAAGGAGGTAAGGGGAGTGGGGGAGAAATGGAATGTATTTAGGGAAGCAGTGATGGCTTGCGCAAAAGATACTTGTGGCATGAGAAGCGTGGGAGGTGGGTTGATTAGAAAGGGTAGTGAGTGGTGGGATGAATAAGTAAGGTTATTACTGAAAGAGAAGAGAGAGGCATTTGGACGATTTTTGCAGGGAAAAAATGCAGAGTGGGAGATGTATAAAAGAAAGAGGCAGGAGGTCAAGAGAAAGGTGCAAGAGGTGAAAAAGAGGACAAATGAGAGTTGGGTTGAGAGAGTATCATTAAATTTTAGGGAGAATAAAAAGATGTTCTGGAAGAAGGTAGATAAAGTGCGTAAGACAAGGGAGCAAATAGGAACTTCAGTGAAGGGGGCTAATGGGGAGGTGATAACAAGTAGTGGTGATGTGAGAAGGAGATGGAGTGAGTATTTTGAAGGTTTGTTGAATGTGTTTGATGATAAAGTGGCAGATATAGGGTGTTTTGGTCGGGGTGGTGTGCAAAGTGAGAGGGTTAGGGAAAATGATTTGGTAAACAGAGAAGAGGTAGTAAAAGCTTTGCGGAAGATGAAAGCCGGCAAGGAGGCGGGTTTGGATGGTGTTGCAGTGGAATCTATTAAAAAAGGGGGTGACTGTATTGTTGACTGGTTGGTAAGGTTATTTAATGTACGTATGATTCATGGTGGGGTGCCTGAGGATTGGCGGAATGCGTGCATAGTGCCATTGTACAAAGGCAAAGGGGATAAGAGTGAGTGCTCATATTACAGAGGTATAAGTTGGTTGAGTATTCCTGGTAAGTTATATGGGAGGGTACTAATTGAGAGGGTGAAGGCATGTACAGAGCATCAGATTGGGGAAGAGCAGTGTGGTTTCAGAAGTGGTAGAGGATGTGGGGATCAGATGTTTGCTTTGCAGAATATGTGAGAAATACTTAGAAAAGCAAATGGATTTGTATGTAGCATTTATGGATCTGGAGAAGACATATGATAGAGTTGATAGAGATGCTCTGTGGAAGGTATTAAGAATATATGGTGTGGGAGGCAAGTTGTCAGAAGCAGTGAAAAGTTTTTATCGAGGATATAAGGCATGTGTACGTGTAGGAAGAGAGGAAAGTGATTGGTTCTCAGTCAATGTAGGTTTGCGGCAGGGGTGCGTGATGTCTCCATGGTTGTTTAATTTGTTTATGGATGGGGTTTTTAGGAAGGTGAATGCAAGAGTTTTGGAAAGAGGGGCAAGTATGCAATCTGTTGTGGATGAGAGAGCTTGGGAAGTGAGTCAGTTGTTGTTCGCTGATGATACTCCGCTGGTGGCTGATTCATGTGAGAAACTGCAGAAGCTGGTGACTGAGTTTGGTAAAGTGTGTGAAAGAAGAAAGTTAAGAGTAAATGTGGATAAGAGCAAGGTTATTAGGCACAGTAGGGTTGAGAGTCAAGTCAATTGGGAGGTGAGTTTGAATGGAGAAAAACTGGAGGAAGTAAAGTGTTTCAGAAATTATAGAGGATGTTTGGGTCAGGTGTTTGTTTTGAACAAAAGTGTATGAGAAATACTTAGAAACACAGGAAAAACAGACAATTTCTATGTAGCATTTATAGATCTAGAGAAAGTACATGATAGGGTTGATAGAGATGTTTTGTGGTAGATGGAGAGGTACTGACAAGTAATGTTGATGTGAGAAGGAATTGGAGTGAAAATTCTAAAGGGTTTTTTTAATGTATTAGATGATAGATTGGCAGATATAGGATTCTTTTTGGTCGGAGTGATGTGCGAAGTGAGAGGGTCAGGGAGAATAGTTTGGTAAACAGAGAAGAGGTAGTGAAAGTTTTGCGGAAGATGAAAGCCGGCAAGGCTGCAGTTTTTATGGAATTGCAGTGGAATTTATTAAAAAAAAAAAAGGGGGGGGGGAGTGACTGTGTTGTTGACTGGCTGGTGAGGATATTCAGTGTACGTATAACTCATGGTGAAGTGCCTGAGGATTGGCAGAATGCACGCATAGTGCCATTGTACACAGGCAAAGGGGATAAAGGTGAGTGTCCAAATTACAGAGGTATAAGTTTGTTGACTATTCCTGGGAAATTGTATGGGAGGGTATTGATTGAGAGGGTGAAGGCATGTACAGAGTATCAGATTGGGGAAGAGCAGAGTGGATCAGAAGTGGTAGAGTATGTGTGGATCAGGTGTTTGCTTTGAAAAATGTATGTGAGGAATACTTAGAAAGTACTTAGCATTTATGGATCTGAAGAAGGCATATGATAATGTTGATAGAGATGTTCTGTGGAAGGTATTAAGAGTATATGGTGTGGGAGGTAAGTTCCTAGAATCTGTGAAAAGTTTTTATCGAGGATGTAAGGCTTGTGTACGTGTAGGAAGAGAGGAAAGTGATTGGTTCCCAGTGAATGTCGGTTTACAGCAAGGGTTAAGTGATATTGCCATGGCTGTTTGATTTGTTTATGGAAGGGGTTGTTAGGGAAGTGAATGGAGGAGTTTTAGAGAGAGGGAAAAGGATGCAGTCAGTTGTAGATGAGAGGGCTTGGGAAGTTAGTCAGTTGTTCGCTGATGATACAACGCTGGTGGCTGATTCCTGTGAGAAACAACAGAAGCTGGTGACTGAGTTTGGTAAAGTGTGTGAAAGAAAAAAGCTAAGAGTAAATCTGAATAAGAGCAAGGTTATTAGTTCAGTAGGGTTGAGGGACAAGTCAATTGGGAGGTATGTTTAAATGGAGAAAAACTGGAGGGAGTGAAGTGTTTTAGATATCTGGGAGTGGATTTAGCAGCGGATGAACCATGGAAGCGGAAGTAAGTCATAGGGTGGGGGAGGGGCGAAAGGTTCTGGTAGCGTTTAAGAATGTGTGGAAGGCGAGAACATTATCTCGCAGAGCAAAAATGGGTATGTTTAAAGGAATAGTGGTCCCAACAATGTTATATGGTTCCGAGGCGTGTGCTATAGATAGATTTCTACGGAGGAGGGTGAATGTGTTCGAAATGAGATGGTTGAGGACAATATGTGGTGTGAAGTGGTTTGATCGAGTAAGTAATGAAAGGGTAAGAGAGATGTGTAGTAATGAAAAGAGTGTGGTTGAGAAAGCAGAAGAGGGTGTATTGAAATGGTTTGATCACAAGGAGAGAATGAGCAATGAAAGCTTGACAAAGAGGATGTATGTGTCGGAGGTGGAGGGAAGGAGAAGTGGGAAACCAAATTGGAGGTGGAAGGATGGAGTGAAAAAGATTTTGAGCGACCGGGGCCTGAACATGCAGGAGGGTGAGAGGAGTGCAAGGAATACAATGAATTGGAACGATGTGGTATATCGGGGTCAACGTTCTGTCATTGGCTTGAACCAGGGCATGTGAAGCGTCTGGGGTAAACCAAGGAAAGTTTTGTAGGGCCTAGATATGGAAAGGGAGCTGTGGTTTCGGTGCATTATAGATGACAGCTAGAGACTGAGTGTGAACGAATGAGGCCTTTGTGGTCTTTTCCTATCTCAACTTCGAGCACGCGGTGTGGGGAGGGAGGTGCCATTTTATGTGTGGCGGGGTGGTGACGAGAATGGTTGAGGGCAGCAAATATGAATATGTAAATGTGTGTATATGTATATTTCTGCGTATGTATGTGTATGTATATGTGCGTATGTGGGCGTGTATATATATACATTTGTGTATGTGGGTGGGTTGGGCTTCTCTTTTGTATGTTTCCTTGTACGACCACATTAACTCGGGAGACATCGACAGAGTATAATATATATATATATATATATATATATATATATATATATATATATATATATATATATATATATATATATATATATATATATATATATATATATATATATATATACATTTTTTTTTTTATTTTTTTTTTTTATACCTCGTCGCTGTCTCCCGCGTTTGCGAGGTAGCGCAAGGAAACAGACGAAAGAAATGGCCCAACCCCCCCCATACACATGTACATACACACGTCCACACACGCAAATATACATACCTACACAGCTTTCCATGGTTTACCCCAGACGCTTCACATGCCTTGATTCAATCCACTGACAGCACGTCAACCCCGGTATACCACATCAATCCAATTCACTCTATTCCTTGCCCTCCTTACACCCTCCTGCATGTTCAGGCCCCAATCACTCAAAATCTTTTTCACTCCATCTTTCCACCTCCAATTTGGTCTCCCACTTCTCCTCGGTCCCTCCACCTCTGACACATATATCCTCTTGGTCAATCTTTCCCCACTCATTCTCTCCATGTGACCAAACCATTTCAAAACACCCTCTTCTGCTCTCTCAACCACACTCTTTTTACTTCCACATATCTCTCTCACCCTTACATTACTTACTCGATCAAACCACCTCACACCACATATTGTCCTCAAACATCTCATTTCCAGCACATCCACCCTCCTGCGCACAACTCTATCCATAGCCCACGCCTCGCAACCATACAACATTGTTGGAACCACTATTCCTTCAAACATACCCATTTTTGCTTTCCGAGATAATGTTCTCGACTTCCAAACATTCTTCAAGGCTCCCAGAATTTTCGCCCCCTCCCCCACCCTATGATTCACTTCCGCTTCCATGGTTCCATCCGCTGCCAGATCCACCCCCAGATATCTAACACACTTCACTTCCTCCAGCTTTTCTCCATTCAAACTTACCTCCCAATTGACTTGACCCTCAACCCTACTGTACCTAATAACCTTGCTCTTATTCACATTTACTCTTAACTTTCTTCTTTCACACACTTTACCAAACTCAGTCACCAGCTTCTGCAGTTTCTCACATGAATCAGCCACCAGCGCTGTATCATCAGCGAACAACAACTAACTCACTTCCCAAGCTCTCTCATCGACAACGGACTGCATACTTGCCCCTCTTTCCAAAACTCTTGCATTCACCTCTCTAACAACCTCATCCATAAACAAATTAAACAACCATGGAGACATCACACACCCCTGCCGCAAACCTACATTCACCGAGAACCAATCATTTTCCTCTCTTCCTACACGTACACATGCCTTACATCCTCGATAAAAACTTTTCACTGTTTCTAACAACTTGCCTCCCACACCATATATTCTTAATACCTTCCACAGAGCATCTCCATCAACTCTTTCATATGCCTTCTCCAGATCCATAAATGCTACATCAAATCCATTTGTTTTTCTAAGTATTTCTCGCATACATTCTTCAAAGCAAACACCTGATCCACACATCCTCTACCACTTCTGAAACCACACTGCTTTTCCCTAATCGGATGCTCTGTACATGCCTTCACCCTTTCAATCAATACTCTCCCATATAATTTACCAGGAATACTCAATATATATATATATATATATATATATATATATATATATATATATATATATATATATATATATATATATATATATATATATATATATATATATGTATATATATATACATATATATATATATATATATATATATATATATATATATATATATATATATATATATATATATATATATATATATATATATATATATATATATATATATATATATATATATATATATATATATATATATATATATATATATATATATATATATATATATATATATATATATTATACTCTGTCGATGTCTCCCGCGTTAATGTGGTAGTACAAGGAAACATGTTGTTGATGAGAGGACTTGGGAAGTGAGTCAGTTGTTGTTCGCTGATGATACGGAGCTGGTGGCTGATTCATGTGAGAAACTGCAGAGGCTGGTGGCTGAGTTTGGTAAAGTGTGTGAAAGAAGAAAGCTAGGAGTAAATGTGAATGAAAACAAGGTTATTAGGTACTAAAAGGTCGAGGGACAATTTAACTGGGAGGTAAGTTTGAATGGAGAAAAACTGGAGGAAGTAAAGTGTTTTAGATATCTGGGAGTGGATTTGGCAGCGGATGAAACTTTGGAAGTGGAAGTGAGTCACAGGGCGGGGGAGGGAGCGAAAGTTCTTGAAGCGTCGGAGAATGTGTGAAAGGTGAGAACATTATTTCGGAAAGCAGAAATGGGTATTTTTGATGGAACAGTGGTTCCAACAATGTTATATGGTTGCGAGGCGTGGGCTATAGATAGGGTTGTGCAGAGGAGGATGGATGTGTTGGAAATGAGATGTTTGAGGAAAATACATGGCGTGAGGTGGTTTGATCGAGTAAGTAATGAAAAGGTAAGAGAGATGTGTGGTAATGAAAAGAATGTGGTTGAGAGAGCAGAAGAGGACGTATTGAAGTGGTTTGGTCACATGGAGAGAGAAGATTCACAAAGAGGATATATGTGTCAGAGGTGGAGGGAACGAGGAGAAGTGGGAGACGAAATTGGAGGTGGAAGGATGGAGTGAAAAAGATTTTGAGCGATCGGGGCCTGAACATGCAGGAGGGTGAGAGGTATGCAAGGAATATAGTGGATTGGAACGATGTGGTATACCGGGGTCGACATGCTGTCAATGGATTGAACCAGGGCATATGAACCATCTGGGGTAAACCAATGAAAGTTTTGTGGGGCCTGGATGTGGAAAGTGAGCTGTGGTTTCGGTGCATTATACATGACAGCTAGAGACTGTGAACGAATGTGGCCTCCGCGCGCGAGCAAAGGGAGGGGGTTGTCATTTCATGTGTAACAGGGTGCCGACGAGAATGAATAAAGGCAGCAAGTATGAATTATGTACATGTGTATACATGTATATGTCTGTGTAATCATATATATAAATATATATATATATATATATATATATATATATATATATATATATATATATATATATATATATATATATATTTTTCTTTTTTCTTTTTTCTTTCAAACTATTCGCCATTTCCCGCATTAGCGAGGTAGCGTTAAGAACAGAGGACTGGGCCTTTGAGGGAATACCCTCACCTGGCCCAATTCTCTGTTCCTTCTTTTGGAAAATTAAAAAAAAAACGAGAGGGGAGGATTTCCAGCCCCCCGCTCCCTCCCCTTTTAGTCGCCTTCTACGACACGCAGGGAATACGTGGGAAGTATTCTTTCTCCCTATATATATATATATATATATATATATATATATATATATATATATATATATATATATATATATATATATATATATATATATATATATATATATATATATATATATATATTGGGCACATGGAGAGAATGAGTGAGGAAAGATTGACCAAGAGGATATATGTGTCGGAGGTGGAGGGGACGAGGAGAAGTGGGAGACTAAATTAGAGGTGGAAAGATGGAGTGAAAAAGATTTTGAGTGATTGGGGCCTGAACATGTAGAAGGGTGAAAGGCGGGCAAGGAATAGAGTGAATTGGATCGATGTGGTATACCGGGGTTGACGTGCTGTCAGTGGATTGAATCAAGGCATGTGAAGCGTCTGGGGTAAACCATGGAAAGTTGTGTGGGGCCTGGATGTGGAAAGGGAGCTGTGGTTTCGGGCATTATTGCATGACAGCTAGAGACTGAGTGTGAACGAATGGGGCCATTGTTGTCTTTTCCTAGCGCTACCTCGCACACATGAGGAGGGAGGGGGATGGTATTCCATGTGTGGCGAGGTGGCGATGGGAATGAATAAAGGCAAACAGTGTGAATTGTGTGCATAGGTATATATGTATGTGTCTGTGTGTATATATATATGTGTATATTGAGATGTATAGGTATGTATATTTGCGTGTGTGGACGTGTATGTATATACATGTGTATGGGGGTGGGTTGGGCCATTTCTTTCGTCTGTTTCTTTGCGCTACCTCGCAAACGCGGGAGACAGCGACAAAGCAAAATATAATAAAATATAAAATATATTTATAAATAAATAAAGGCAGACAGTATGAATTATGTACATGTGTATATATGTATATGTGTGTGTGTGTATATATATGTGTACATTGAGATGTATAGGTATGTATATTTGCGTGTGTGGACGTGTATGTATATACGTGTGTATGGGGGTGGGTTGGGCCATTTCTTTCATCTGTTTCCTTGCGCTACCTCGCAAACGCGGGAGACAGCGACAAAGCAAAATAATAATAAAAAGAAAAAAAAAAAATATATATATATATATATATATATATATATATATATATACATATATATATATATATATATATATATATATATATATATATATATATATATATATATAATTCAGTTATTTATTTTGCTTTGTCGCTGTCTCCCGCGTTAGCGAGGTAGCACAAGGAAACAGAGGAAAGAATGGCCCAACCCACCCACATAAACATGTATATACATACACGTCCATACATGCAAATATACATACCTACACATCTCAACGTATACACATATATACACACACAGACATATACATATATACACATGTACATGTACATAATTCATACTGTTCTACTGTTTCCATCGCCACCTCGACACACATGAAATAACAACCCCCTTCCCCCCCCATTTGTGTGCGAGGTAGATCTAGGAAAAGACAACGTAGGCCACATTCGTTCACACTCAGTCTCTAGCTGTCATGTAATGATGCACCGAAACCACAGCCCCCTTTCCACATCCAGGCCCCACAGTACTTTCCATAGTTTACCCCAGACGCTTCACATGCCCTGGTTCAATCCATTGACAGCACGTCGACCCCGGTATACCACATCGTCCCAATTCACTCTATTCCTTGCATGCCTTTCGCCCTCCTACATGTTCAGGCCCCGGTCACTCAAAATCTTTTTCACTCCATCTTTCCACCTCCAATTCGGTCTCCCACTTCTCCTCGTACCCTCCACCTCAGACACATATATCCTCTTGGTCAATCTTTCCTCACTCATTCTCTCCATGTGACTAAACCATTTCAAAACATCCTCTTCTGCTCTCTCAACCACACTCCTTTTATTAACACACATCTCTCTTACCCTTACGTTACTTACTCGATCAAACCACTTCACACCACATATTGTCCTCAAACATCTCATTTCCAGCACATCCACCCTCCTCCGCAAAACTCTATCCATAGCCCACGCCTCGCAACCATACAACATCGTTGGAACCACTATTCCTTCAAACATACCCATCTTTGCTTTCCGAGATAATGTTCTCGACTTCCACACATTGTTCAAGGCTTCTAGAACTTTCGCCCCCCCCCACCCGACCCTATGATTCACTTCCGCTTCCATGGTTCCATCCGCTGCTAGATCCACTCCCAAATATCTAACACACTTCACTTCCTCCATTTTCTCTCCATTCAAACTTACCTCCCAATTGACTTGACCCTCAACCCTACTGTACCTAATAACCTTACTCCTATTCACAGTTGCTCTCAACTTTCTTCTTTCACACACTTTACCAAACTCAGTCACTCAGCTTCTGCAATTTCTCACATGAATTAGCCACCAGCGCTGTATCATCAGCAAACAACAAGTGACTCACTTCCCAAGCTCTCTCATCCACAACAGACTGCATACTTGCCCCTCTTTACAAAACTCTTGCATTCACTCCCTAACAACCCCATCCATAAACAAATTAAACAAACATGGAGACATCACACACCCCTGCCGCAAACCTACATTCACTGAGAACCAATCACTTTCCTCTCTTCCTACACGTACACATGCCTTACATCCTCGATAAAAAACTTTTCACTGTTTCTAACAACTTGCCTCCCACACCATATATTCTTAATACCTTCCATAGACCATCTCTATCAACTCTATCATATGCCTTCTCCAGATCTATAAATGCTACATACAAATCCATTTGCTTTTCTAAGTATTTCTCACATACATTCTTCAAAGCAAACACCTGATCCACACATCCTCTACCACTTCTGAAACCACACTGCTCTTCCCCAATCTGATGCTCTGTACATGCCTTCACCCTCTCAATCAATGCCCTCCCATATAATCTACCAGGAATACTCAACAAACTTATACCTCTGTAATTTGAGCACTCACCTTTGTCCCCTTTACCTTTGTACAATGGCACTATGCAAGCATTCCGCCAATCCTCAGGCACCTCACCATGAATCATACATACATTAAATAACCTTACCAACCAGTCAACAATACAGTCACCCCCTTTTTTAATAAATTCCACTGCAGTACCATCCAAACCCACTGCCTTGCCGGCTTTCATCTTCTGCAAAGCTTTTACCACCTCTTCTCTGTTTACCGAATCATTTTCCCTAACCCTCTCACTTTGCACACCATCTCTACCAAAACACCTTATATCTGCCACTCTATCATCAAACACATTCAACAGACCTTCAAAATACGCACTCCATCTCCTTCTCACTTCACCACTACTTGTTATCACCTCCCCATTTGCGCCCTTCACTGAAGTCCCCATTTGTTCCCTTGTCTTACGCCCTTTATTTACCTCCTTCCAAAACATCTTTATATTCTCCTTAAAATTTAATTATACTCTCCCACCCCAACTCACATTTGCCCTCTTTTTCACGTCTTGCACCTTACTCTTGACCTCCTGCCTCTTTCTTTTATACATCTCCCACTCATTTGCATTATTTCCCTGCAAAAATCGTCCAAATGCCTCTCTCTTCTCTTTCACTTATAATCTTACTTCTTCATCCCACCACTCACTACCCTTTCTAATCTGCCCACCTCCCACACTTTTCATGCCACAAGCATCTTTTGCGCAAGCCATCACTGCTTCCCTAAATACATCCCATTCCTCCCCCACTCCCCTTACCTCCTTTGTTCTCACCTTTTTCCACTTTTTTCGTTTTTTTTAATTTTCCAAAAGAAGGAACAGAGAAGGGGGCCAGGTGAGGATATTCCCTCAAAGGCCCAGTCCTCTGTTCTTCTTGCTAATGCGGGAAATGGCGAATATTATGAAAGAAAAAAAGATGTATACATATATATATATATATATATATATATATATATATATATATATATATATATATATATATATATATATATATACGGAGAAATGTATAGGCATGTATATGTGCGTGTGTGGACGTGCATGCATATACACGTGTATGTGGATGGGTTTTGCCATTTTTTCGTCTGTTTGCTTGCTCTACCTCGCTAGGGCGGGAGACAGCGACAAAGTATGATAAATAGCTAATATGAAATCAGCAGTTTTGTGACTTCACATGTTAAGCAGTGATTTATTAGCTTTTTTTGAATTTTGGTTTTACATTGGCAAACTTCCATTCCTCTAGATCTTTCCTTTCAGCAAGTGACTTACTGAAAAGAGCAGTCCGAGGTAAACGATTTCATTTTCCGCCTCTTAATTGTCTTTAGATATAACTTATCAGGGCCTGGCATTTTGTTAACCATCATTGCATATATCTCCCACTATATCTGCATCTTTTATGTCAATATGTGCAGAGAGTTCATCCGTCCTAGCAGTGAAACGATTATTAACATGAATTGCGTTTTCAAACCAAATTACAAGTGGAAAGAAAAATGGTAACTTCAAAAATCTTTCCCATGGCATCGTTGTCCTGAACCAAGTCATCGTTTTTTAAATCAATAGTCCAACTGACTGAGTAATGACTTTTTTCTATTAACATAACTTTAAAACTCCTGAGGGTTTCTTTTGTCATTTTCATCGATGTACACTTCGTATCTTCGTTGACCTTGAGGTAGAAGTCTCTCAGTTTCATATGCTGCTTTCTTAGATAATACACACTCCTTTACCTCAGCGTTCAACCATTTTGCTTCGTTTTGGAAAGATGACTGTCCACTGTGCATTACCACATATGTTTCCTCTTCTGCTTTGAAATTCTACTGAAGCCTACCGAAGATCAGTTCATGTCATTTTCTATGATGATATCATCCCACATATGACTTTCAAGAGGAATGTGAAGATCACTGAAACACTGAATTAAAAAATCTGGCATCTTTTCGCGGCTTTCATGTCGACCAAGATCATATGTAGTGTTGAGCCTTACATCAAGAGTAATTTGTCGGTGATCAGTTGTATCATACTTTTCTCCAACTTCATTATCTCTAACAAGCAACATCTAACATGTTCTCGTCGCGAATAGGTTCCTGAACCAATTGGATAACGGTATTACCAAGGAAAGTTAAGTAGAGTTCCCCACCGGATCTACTGCAAAGAAATTTTAAGTATTGGGAACCAGTATGAGAAAATTTGATATTGTCAAGAGGTGTTCACTGTTTGTTTCTTTGAACTGATTATAAAGTCCGTCGTCTACATCTGGTGTTTCTGCGGTGAGCCTGTAAATTAGATCTGGCAATGTCTTCGTATTTTTTTTACATTTACTACTTTCCTGAGTCGATATCATCAAAACCTATATAGATTTCTATCAGAGGATTGACGTAACCACAAGATACATCTAGGTACCGTAGTGATGTTAATGAAAATTTTGATCTACTATTCCAGGATGAAAGACCGAAATAACAATGACTAAAACGTTCATCATCCTGTTATCTATGGCCATCACTACAACCAGCACACACCTATATAGCTCAAATGGTAAGTACAGGGAAGCAAGTTTTGTGTTACCTACAGTAGAGGATGAAAAACCACACTATATATATATATATATATATATATATATATATATATATATATATATATATATATATATATATATATATATATATATATATATATATATATATATAATTGGAGGTGGAAAGATGGAGTGAAAAAGATTTTGTGTGATCGGGGCCTGAACATGCAGGAGGATGAAAGGAGGGCAAGGAATAGAGTGAATTGGATCGATGTGGTATACCGGGGTTGACGTGCTGTCAGTGGATTGAATCAAGGCATGTGAAGCGTCTGGGGTAAACCATGGAAAGCTGTGTAGGTATGTATACTTGCGTGTGTGGACGTATGTATATACATGTGTATGGGGGGGGGGTTGGGCCATTTCTTTCGTCTGTTTCCTTGCGCTACCTCGCAAACGCGGGAGACAGCGACAAAGTATAATAATAATAAAATATGTATATGTATATATATATATATATATATATATATATATATATATATATATATATATATATATATATATATATATATATATATATATATATATATATATATATATATATATTTTTTTTTTTTTTTTTTTTTTTTTTTTTTGCTTTGTCGCTCTCTCCCGCGTTTGCGAGGTAACGCAAGGAAACAGACGAAAGAAATGGCCCAACCCACCCCCATACACATGTATATACATACGTCCACACACGCAAATATACATACCTACACAGCTTTCCATGGTTTACCCCAGACGCTTCACATGCCCTGATTCAATCCATTGACAGCACGTCGACCCCGGTATACCACATCAATCCAATTCACTCTATTCCTTGCCCTCCTTTCACCCTCCTGCATGTTCAGGCCCCGATCACACAAAATCTTTTTCACTCCATCTCTCCACCTCCAGTTTGGTCTCCCACTTCTCCTCGTTCCCTCCACCTCCAACACATATATCCTCTTTGTCAATCTTTCCTACCTCATTCACTCCATGTGACCAAACCATTTCAAAACACCCTCTTCTGCTCTCTCAACCACACTATTTTTATTTCCACACATCTCTCTTACCCTTACATTACTTAATCGATCAAACCACCTCACACCACATATTGTCCTCAAACATTTCATTTCAAGTACATCCACCCTTCTGCGCACAACTCTATCCATAGCCCACGCCTCGCAAACATACAACATTCTTGGAACCACTATTCCTTCAAACATACCCATTTTTGCTTTCCGAGATAATGTTCTCGACTTCCAAACATCTTTCAAGGCTCCCAGAATTTTCGCCCCCTCCCCTACCCTATGATTCACTTCCGCTTCCATGGTTCCATCCGCTGCCAGATCCACTCCCAGATATCTAAAACACTTCACTTCCTCCAGTTTTTCTCCATTCAAACTTACCTCCCAATTGACTTGACCCTCAACCCTACTGTACCTAATAACCTTGCTCTTATTCACATTTACTCTTAACTTTCTTCTTTCGCACACTTTACCAAACTCAGTCACCAGCTTCTGCAGTTTCTCACATGAATCAGCCACCATCATCAGCAAACAACAACTGACTCACTTCCCAAGCTCTCTTATCCAAGAAAGACTACATACTTGCTCCTCTTTCCAAAACTCTTGCATTCACCTCCCTAACAACCCCATCCATAAACAAATCAAACAACCATAGAGACATCACACACCCCTGACGCAAACCTATATTCACTGAGAACCAATCACTTTCCTCTCTTCCTACACGTACACATGCCTTACATCCTCGATAAAAACTTTTCACTGCTTCTAACAACTTGCCTCGCACACCATATGTTCTTAATACCTTCCACAGAGCATCTCTATCAACTCTGTCATATGCCTTCTCCAGAGCCAAAAATGCTACATACAAATCCATTTGCTTTTCTAAGTATTTCTCAAATACAATCTTTAAGGTAAACACCTGATCCACACATACTCTATCACTTCTGAAACCACATGGCTCTTCCCCAATCTGATGCTCTGTACATGCCTTCACCCTCTCAATCAATACCCTCCCATATAATTCACCAGGCAATACTCAACAAACTTATACCTCTGTAATTTGAGCACTCACTCTTATCCCCTTTGCCTTTGTACAATGGCACTATGCAAGCATTCCGCCAATCCTCAGGCACCTCACCATAAGTCATACTTACTTTGAATAACCTTACCAACCAGTCAACAATAGAGTCACCCCCTTTTTTAATAAATTCCAGTGCAATACCATCCAAACTCTATCATATGCCTTCTCCAGATCCATAAATGCTACATACAAATCCATTTGCTTTTCTAAGTATTTCTCACATACATTCTTCAAAGCAAACACCTGATCCACACATCCTCTAACACTTCTGAAATCACACTGCTCTTCCCCAATCTGTTGCTCTGTACATGCCTTCACCCTCTCAATCAATACCCTCCCATATAATTTACCAGGAATACTCAACAAACTTATACCTCTGTAATTTGAGCACTCACTCTTATCCCCTTTGCCTTTGTACAATGGCACTATGTACGCATTCCGCCAATCCTCAGGCACCTCACCATAAGTCATACTTACTTTAAATAACCTTACCAACCAGTCAACAATACAGTCACCCCCTTTTTTAATAAATTCCACTGCAATACCATCCAAACCTGCTGCCTTGCCGGCTTTCATCTTCCGCAAAGCTTTTACTACCTCTTCTCTGTTTACCAAATCATTTTCCCTAACCCTCTCACTTTTCACACCACCTCGACCAAAACACCCTACATCTGCCACTCTATCATTAAACACATTCAACAAACCTTCAAAATACTTACTCCATCTCCTTCTCACATCACCACTACTTGTTATCACCTGCCCATTAGCCCCCTTCACTGAAGTTCCCATTTGCTCCCATGTCTTACGCGCTTTATTTACCTCCTTCCAGAACATCTTTTTATTCTCCCTAAAATTCAATGATACTCTCTCACCCCAACTCTCATTTGCCCTCTTTTTCACCTCTTGCACCTTTCTCTTGACCTCCTGTCTGTTTCTTTTATACATCTCCCACTCATTTGCAATTTTTCCCTGCAAAAATCGTCCAAATGCCTCTCTCTTCTCTTTCACTAATAATCTTACTTCTTCATCCCACCACTCACTACCCTTTCTAATCAACCCAACTCCCACGCTTCTCATGCCACAAGCATCTTTTGCGCAAGCCATCACTGCTTCCCTAAATATGTCCATTCCTCCCCCACTCCCCTTACCTCCCTTGTTCTCACCTTTTTCCATTCTGTACACAAGTCTCCTTCCCAAGCTCACTTACTCTCATCACCCTGTCCACCCCAATATTCTCTCTTCTTTTCTGAAAACCCATACAAATCTTCACCTTCGCCTCCACAAGATAAAGATTAGACATCCCTCCAGTTGCACCTCTCAGCACATTAACATCCAAAAGTCTCTCTTTCGCGCGCCTGTCAATTAACACGTAATCCAATAACGCTCTCTGGCCATCTCTCCTACTTACATACGTATACTTATGTATATCTCGTTTTTTAACCCAAGTATTCCCAATCACCAGTCCTTTTTCAGCACATATATCCACAAGCTCTTCACCATTTCCATTTACAACACTGAACACCCCATGTATACCAATTATTCCCTCAACTGCCACATTACTCACCTTTGCATTCAAATCACCCATCACTATAACCCGGTCCAGTGCATCAAAACCACTAACACACTCATTCATATATTTATATATATGTATATATATGTATAAATGTATATATTAATCCCTGGGGATAGGGGAGTAAGAATACCTTCCCACGTATTCCCTGCGTGTCGTAGAAAGCGAGTAAAAGGTGAGGGAGAGGGTGGTTGGAAATCCTCCTCTCTCGTTTTTTTTCTTTTTTTTTCTTTTTTTTTCCAACACAAGGAACAGAGAAGGGGGCCAAGTGAGGATATTCCCTCTAAGGCCCAGTCCTCTGTTCTTAACGCTATCTCGCTAACGCGGGAAATGGCGAATAGTTTGAAAGAAAAAAGAAAGATATATATATATATATATATATATATATATATATATATATATATATATATATATATATATATATATATATATATATATATATATATATATATATATATATATATATATGCATATATATATGCATACATATATATATATATATATATATATATATATATATATATATATATATATATATATATATATATATATATATATATATATATATATATATATATATATATATATATATTTTTTTTTTTTTTTTTTTTTTTATACTTTGTCGCTGTCTCCCGCGTTTGCGAGGTAGCGCAAGGAAACAGACGAAAGAAATGGCCCAAACCCCCCCCCCATACACATGTATATACATACGTCCACACACGCAAATATACATACCTACACAGCTTTCCATGGTTTACCCCAGACGCTTCACATGCCTTGATTCAATCCACTGACAGCACGTCAACCCCGGTATACCACATCGCTCCAATTCACTCTATTCCTTGCCCTCCTTTCACCCTCCTGCATGTTCAGGCCCCGATCACACAAAATCTTTTTCACTCCATCTTTCCACCTCCAATTTGGTCTCCCTCTTCTCCTCGTTCCCTCCACCTCCGACACATATATCCTCTTGGTCAATCTTTCCTAACTCATTCTCTCCATGTGCCCAAACCACTTCAAAACACCCTCTTCTGCTCTCTCAACCACGCTCTTTTTATTTCCACACATCTCTCTTACCCTTACGTTACTCACTCGATCAAACCACCTCACACCACACATTGTCCTCAAACATCTCATTTCCAGCACATCCATCCTCCTGCGCACAACTCTATCCATAGCCCACGCCTCGCAACCATACAACATTGTCGGAACCACTATTCCTTCAAACATACCCATTTTTGCTTTCCGAGATAATGTTCTCGACTTCCACACATTCTTCAGGGCCCCCAGAATTTTCGCCCCCTCCCCCACCCTATGATCCACTTCCGCTTAAATGGTTCCATCCATCGCCAGATCCACTCCCAGATATCTAAAACACTTCACTTCCTCCAGTTTTTCTCCATTCAAACTCACCTCCCAATTGACTTGACCCTCAAGCCTACTGTACCTAATAACCTTGCTCTTATTCACATTTACTCTTAACTTTCTTCTTCCACACACTTTACCAAACTCAGTCACCAGCTTCTGCAGTTTCTCACATGAATCAGCCACCAGCGCTGTATCATCAGCGAACAACAACTGACTCACTTCCCAAGCTCTCTCATCCCCAACAGACTTCATACTTGCCCCTCTTTCCAAAACTCTTGCATTTACCTCCCTAACAACCCCATCCATAAACAAATTAAACAACCATGGAGACATCACACACCCCTGCCGCAAACGTACATTCACTGAGAACCAATCACTTTCCTCTCTTCCTACACGTACATATGCCTTACATCCTCGATAAAAACTTTTCACTGCTTCTAACAACTTTCCTCCCACACCATATATTCTTAATACCTTCCACAGAGCATCTCTATCAACTCTATCATATGCCTTCTCCATATATATATATATATATATATATATATATATATATATATATATATATATATATATATATATATATATATATATATATATATATATATATATATATATATATGCATATATATATATATATATATATATATATATATATATATATATATATATATATATATATATATATATATATATATATATATATATATATATATATATATATATATTTGCATATATATGCAAATGGGGAGGTAATAACAAGTAGTGGTGATGTGAGAAGGAGATGGAGTGAGTATTTTGAAGGTTTGTTGAATGTGTTTGATGATAGAGTGGTAGATATAGGGTGTTTTGGTCGAGGTGGTCTGCAAAGTGAGAGGGTTAGGGTAAATGATTTGGTAAAAAGAGAAGAGGTAGTAAAAGCTTTGCGGAAGATGAAAGCCGGCAAGGCAGCAGGTTTGGATGGTATTGCAGTGGAATTTATTAAAAAAGGGGGTGACTGTATTATCGACTGGTTGGTAAGGTTATTTAATGTATGTATGACTCATGGTGAGGTGCCTGAGGATTGGCGGAATGCGTGCATAGTGCCATTGTACAAAGGCAAAGGGGATAAGAGTGAGTGCTCAAATTACAGAGGTATAAGTTTGTTGAGTATTCCTGGTAAATTATATGGGAGAGTATTGATTGAGAGGGTGAAGGCATGTACAGAGCATCAGATTGGGGAAGAGCAGTGTGGTTTCAGAAGTGGTAGAGGATGTGTGGATCAGGTGTTTGCTTTGAAGAATGTATGTGAGAAATACTTAGAAAAGCAAATGGATTTGTATGTAGCATTTATGGATCTGGAGAAGGCATATGATAGAGTTGATAGAGATGCTCTGTGGAAGGTATTAAGAATATATGGTGTGGGAGGTAAGTTATTAGAAGCAGTGAAAAGTTTTCATCGAGGATGTAAGGCATGTGTACGTGTAGGAAGAGAGGAAAGTGATTGGTTCTCAGTGAATGTAGGTTAGTGGCAGGGGTGTGTGATGTCTCCATAGTTGTTTAATTTGTTTATGGATGGGGTTGTTAGGGAGGTGAATGCAAGAGTTTTGGAAAGAGGGGCAAGTATGAAGTCTGTTGGGGATGAGAGAGCTTGGGAAGTGAGTCAGTTGTTGTTCGCTGATGATACAGCGCTGGTGGCTGATTCATGTGAGAAACTGCAGAAGCTGGTGACTGAGTTTGGTAAAGTGTGCGAAAGAAGAAAGTTAAGTGTAAATGTGAATAAGAGCAAGGTTATTAGGTACAGTAGGGTTGAGGGTCAAGTCAATTGGGAGGTAAGTTTGAATGGAGAAAAACTGGAGGAAGTAAAGTGTTTTAGATATCTGGGAGTGGATGTGGCAGGGGATGGAACCATGGAAGCGGAAGTGGACCATAAGGTGGGGGAGGGGGCGAAAATCCTGGGAGCCTTGAAGAATGTGTGGAAGTCGAGAACATTATCTCGGAAAGCAAAAATGGGTATGTTTGAAGGAATAGTGGTTCCAACAATGTTGTATGGTTGCGAGGCGTGGGCTATGGATAGAGTTGTGCGCAGGAGGATGGATGTGCTGGAAATGAAATGTTTGCGGACACTGTGTGGTGTGAGGTGGTTTGATCGAGTAAGTAACGTAAGGGTAAGAGAGATATGTGGAAATAAAAAGAGCGTGGTTGAGAGAGCAGAAGAGGGTGTTTTGAAATGGTTTGGTCACATGGAGAGAATGAGTGAGGAAAGATTGACCAAGAGGATATATGTGTCGGAGGTGGAGGGAACGAGGAGAAATGGGAGTCTAAATTGGAGGTGGAAAGATGGAGTGAAAAAGATTTTCTGTGATCGGGGCCTGAACATGCAGGAGGTTGAAAGGAGGGCAAGGAATAGAGTGAATTGGATCGATGTGGTATACCGGGGTTGACGTGCTGTCAGTGGTTTGAATCAGGGCATGTGAAGCGTCCGGGGTAAACCATGGAAAGCTGTGTAGGTATGTATATTTGTGTGTGTGGACGTATGTATATACATGTGTATGGGGGTGGGTTGGGCCATTTCTTTCGTCTGTTTCCTTGCCCTACCTTGCAAACGCGGGAGACAGCGACAAAAGAAAAAAAAAAAAAAGATATATATATATATATATATATATATATATATATATATATATATATATATATATATATATATATTTCTTTCTTTTCTTTCAAACTATTCGCCATTTCCCGCGTTAGCGAGGTAGCGTTAAGAACAGAGAACTGGGCCTTTGAGGGAATATCCTCACCTGGCCCCCTTCTCTGTTCCTTCTTTTGGAAAATTAAAAAAAAATAATGAGAGGGGAGGATTTCCAGCCCCCGCTCCCTCCCCTTTTCGTCGCCTTCTACGACACGCAGGGAATACGTGGGAAGTATTCTTTCTCCCCCATCCCCAGGGATATATATATATATATATATATATATATATATATATATATATATATATATATATATATATATATATATATATATATATATATATATATATATATATATATATATATATATATATATATATATATATATATATATATATATATATATATATATATATATATATATATATACACACATATATATATATATACACACATATATATATATATATATATATATATATATATATATATATATATATATATATATATATATATATATATATATATATATATATATATATATATATATATATATATATATATATATATACAGAGACATATACATATATACACATGTACATAATTCATGCTTGTCTATATTCATTCCCGTCGCAACCACGCGGCATATGAAATGACACCCCCTTTCTCCCCCCCCTCCCCCATCATATGACTCACTTCTGCTTCCATGGTTCCATCCGCTGCCAAATCCACTTCCAGATATCCCTGAGGATAGGGGAGAAAGAACACTTCCCACGCTTTCACCACGTGTCATAGAAGGCGACTAAAGGGGACACGAGCGGTGAGCTAGAAACCCTCCCCTCCTTGTATTTCAACTTTCTAAAAGGGGAAACAGGAGTCACACGGGGAGTGCTCATCCTCCTCGAAGGCTCAGACTGTGTTGTCTAAATGTGTGTGGATGTAACCAAGTTGAGAAAAAAGGAGAGATAGGTAGTATGTTTGAGGAAAGGAACCTGGATGTTTTGGCTCTAAGTGAGACGAAGTTCAAGGGTAAAGGGGAAGAGTGGTTTGGGAATGTTGTGGGAGTAAAGTCAGGAATTCCTGAGAGGACAAGAGCAAAGAAAGGAGTAGCACTACCCCTGAAACAGGAGTTGTGGGAGTATGTGATAGAGTGTAAGAAAGTAAACTCTAGATTGATATGGGTAAAATTTAAAGTGGATGGAGAGAGATGGTTGATTATTGTGCCTATGCACCTGGTCATTGGAAGAAAGATCATGAGAGGCAATTGTTTTCGGAGCAGCTGAGTGAGTGTGTTACCAGTTTTGATGCACGAGACCGGGTTATAGTGATGGGTGATTTGAATGCAAAGGTGAGTAATGTGGCAGTTGAGGGAACAATCGGTGTATATGGGGTTTTCAGTACTGTAAATGGAAATGGTGAAGAGCTTGTAGATTTATGCGCTGAAAAAGGACTGGTGATTGGGAATACCTGTTTTAAAAGAGAGATATACATGAGTTTACGTATGTAAGTAGGAGAGATGGCCAGAGAGCGATATTGGATTACGTGTTGATTGATAGGTGTGTTAATGTGCTGAGAGGTGCAACTGGTGGAATGTCTGATCATTATCTTGTGGAGGCGCAGGTGAAGATTTGTATGGGTTTTCAGAAAAGAAGAGAGAATGTTGGGATGAAGAGAGTGATTAGAGTAAGTGACCTTGGGAAGGAGACTTAAGTGAGAAGTAACAGGAGAGACTGAGTACAAAAAGGAAAAAGGTGAGAACAAAGGATATAAGGAGAGTAGGGGAGGAATAGGATGTATTTAGGGAAGCAGTGATGGCTTGCGCAAAAGATGCTTGTGGCTTGAGAAGCGTGGGAGGTGGGCAGCTTAGAAAAGGTAATGAGTGGTAGGATGAAGAGGTAAGATTATTAGTGAAAGAGAAGAGAGGCATTTGGACGTTTTTTGCAGGGGAATAATGCAAATGAGTGGGAGATGTATAAAAGAAAGAAGCAGGAGGTCAAGAGACAAGTGCAAGTGGTGAAAAAGAGGGCAAATGAGAGTTGGGGTGAGAAAGTATCATTAAATTTTAGGGAGAATAAAAAGATGTTTTGGAAGGAGGTAAATAAAGTGCGTAAGACAAGGGAACAAATGGGAACGTCAGTGAAGGGGGCAAATGGGGAGGTGATAACAAGTATTGGTGATGTGAGAAGGAGATGGAGTGAGTATTTTGAAGGTATGTTGAATGATTTTTGATGATAGAGTGGCATATATATGGTGTTTTAGTCGAGGAGGTGTGCAAAGTGAGAGGGTTAGGGAGAATGATTTGGTAAATAGAGAGGAGGTAGTAAAAGCTTTGCGGAAGATGAAAGCCGGCAAGGCAGCGGGTTTGGATGGTATTGCAATGGAATTTATTAAAAAAGGGGGTGACTGTGTTGTTGACTGGTTGGCTAGGTTATCAAATGTATGTATGAAACATGGTGAGGTGCCTGAGGACTGGCAGAATGCTTGCATAGTGCCATTATACAAAGGCAAAGGGGATAAAAGTGAGTGCTCAAATTACAGAGGTACAACTTTGTTGAGTATTCCTGGGATATTGTATGGGAGGGTATTGATTGAGAGGGTGAAGGCATGTACAGAGCATCAGATTGGGGAAGAGCAGTGTGGTTTCAGAAGTAGAAGAGGATGTATGGATCAGGTGTTTGCTTTGAAGAATGTATGTGAGAAATATTTAGAAAAGCAAATGGATTTGTATGTAGCATTTATGGATCTGGAGAAGGCATATGATAGAGTTGATAGAGATGCCCTGTGGAAGGTATTAAGAGTATATGGTGTGGGAGGCAAGTTGATAGAAGCAGTGAAAAGTTTATATCGAGAATGTAAGGCATTTGTACATGTAGGAAGAGAGGAAAGTGATTGGTTCTCAGTGAATATTGGTTTGAGACAGGGGTGTGTGATGTATCCATGGTTGTTAATTTTGCTTATGGATAGGGTTGTTAGGGAGGTGAATGCAAGAGTTTTGGAAAGAGGGGAAGTATGCAGTCTGTTGTGGAGAAGAGATCTTGGGAATTGAGTCAGTTGTTGTTCGCAGATGATACAGCGCTGATGGGTGATTTGGGTGAGAAACTACAGAAGTTGGTGACTGAGTTTGGTAAAGTGTGTGAAAGAAGAAAGCTGAGAGTAAATGTGAATAAGAGCAAGGTTATTAGTTACAGTAGGGTTCAGGGACAAGTCAACTGGGAGGTAAGTTTGAGTGAAGAAAACTTGGAGAAAGTGAAGTGTTTTAGATAGCTGGGAGTGGATTTGACAGCGAATGGAACCATGGAAGCGGAAGTGAATCATAGGGTGGGGGAGTGGGCGAAAGTTCTGGGAGCGTTGAAGAATGTGTGGAAGTCGAGAGCGTTATCTTGGGAAGCAAAAATGTGTATGTTTGAAGGAATAGGTAGTTCCAATAATGTTATATAGTTGCGAGGCGTAGGCTATAGGATAAAGTTGTGTGAAGGAGAGTGGATGTCTGGAAATGAGATGTTTCAGGACAATATGTGGTGTGAGGTGGTTAGATCGAGTAAGTAATGAAAGGGTAAGAGATGAAAGGCGTGCAAGGAATAGAGTGAATTCGAACGATGTGGTATACCGAGGTCGACGTGCTGTCAATAGATTGAACCAGGGCATGTGAAGCTTCTGGGGTAAACCATGGAAAATTTTGTGGGGCCTGGTTGTGGAAAGGGAGCTGTGAATTCGGTGCATTATACATGGCAGCTATAGACTGAGTTTGAACGAATGCGGCATTTTTCCGCGTATTCATTATGGTGATTGCATCTTGGGCCTACGAGGACGCCCGTTATGCTGCACTGGTGTTTGTAATGAATAACATAACTGTGGTGTACAGAACGCAGAGTGTAACACACACACACAATGCTCACTCGCATAATTTCAGATGAGAGCAGTACCCTAGTACTAGCAGCAGGTGCAGTGGACAGTGTGCTCTCAGCAGCGTGTCCCGTTCGATGTTCCATTATCCTTTTTACAGATGGCAGCGCGTCAGCCGCTAACATTTATACGGTGAGCTAATTCAGTCTGAAGTACGCACCATACTTGATGGATATGACTATGATATTCCTTTAATGATATATCACGTAATAAGTTTTGCCTCCTGTACAATAGGTGTTACGAGAGCTTCAGACCCCTTGTGAGTTGGGGTTGTTCGAGGTTGAAGCTGGTGGCCAGGGAGATAATACGACCCAGGCCAAGATATCTCACATGGTCGACACGGCTCAGCAGGTTTGTTCCTCTCCATTACTACTGAGGCAGATCACTTACTTCATTACTGGTGAGGAGTGGAGGTCACTCTCACGTTATTACTGCCATAATTAGCTCCTCTCTTATCAGAACTTGTGTGGTCGGTCACTTTCCTATATACAGTGTATGCTATTTCGGGTATGACATCCTCGTTACACTGAGGATGGTTAGATCATTCTCATTATGCTTCTGAAATGGACACGTCATTTATTACTGCTGAGACGGGTGGATCAGTCCTGTGTCACTTCTGAGATGGATGGTCAGTCTTTCATGACGACTGACATGACTGGGTCACTTACATTACCGGGTAGTGCTTATCCTCGCCTTAATGCTGAGGATAGTAGACCATTACATTACTTCCATTAGACTATTTCTAACAGTTGCGGAAGCTGTCGTGGTGCGTGACGGTGGTGGTCGTGAGCGACGACCCAGCCTTCCTCGCTACCGTCGCTAAGCGGTCCTTCAGACACCCACTCCTAGCGTGGCCTACGAGACTCCTCGGCGTCACCCGCCTCCCTCTCATGGCCCTGCACGACCTCCACAGAACCTTCGCTCAGAGGAATGCCATGATGATCACTGTAGACAGCACACCAGCCTCTCCGAGGTCATCCAATATGTGTTTTCAGTCTATGTGAAGCAGGTGCATAACATGAAGTATAAATGTTTGCCTTATCTCATTATGAAAAGGTGAATGATACATGGTTAATACCTTCTCAACAGATGCAGTGTGTACATACACGTGCCATACAGCCTTCCAGGGTCTCGACCGTTGATGGTTGCCACCTGGACGCCCAAGAGGGGCCTCACCCTCACAACCCACCTCCAGCTCTTCCCTGACAAGTTCAACAAGTGAGAAAATGATTATATTTGTTGAAATAAAGGTGATAAAAGCATCTTATCTGGAGTATTAGATTATATTTCATTTACGAAGCAGAAAATCATAAATAGATTCATCAGGTTCACAGCATTCAACATACATCCCTGGAGACAGGAGAGAAAAAATACATCTCACGTATTCCTTGCGTGTCGTAGAAGGCGACTAAGTCGGAAGGGAGCGGGGAGGGGCTGGAAATCCTCCCCTCTCGTTCATAGAATATACAAACCTCCAACAGCCAGGATCGAACCTGGTACCACTGTACAACAGGCGAGAGCGCTACTACCAAACTCTGATCGCCTCTATGGGGAAATGACTATTCGAATACTATGTACTCGAATACCCTTCGTCTCACGTTGGTGAGCAACGGGGTCTACACCGGTCAATTCCCATCAGGCTCACACAGCCAGCAGATAGAATTTCACCGAACCTAACTGTACCTTGCTCTTATTCACATTTACTCTCAGCTTTCTTCTTTCACACACTTTACCAAACTCAGTCACCAGCTTCTGCAGTTTCTCACATGAATCAGCCACCAGCGATGTATCATCAGCGAACAACAACTGACTCACTTTCCAAACCCTATCATCCACAACAGACTGCATACTTGCCCATCTCTCCAAAACTCTGCATTCACCTCCTTAAAAACTCCATCCATAAACAAATTAAACAACAATGGAGACATCACGCACCCCTGCGGTAAACCTACATTCACTGAGAACCAACCCCTTTCCTCTCTTCCTACTCGTATACATCCTTCATAAAAACTTTTCACTGCATCTACCAACTTGCCTCCAGCACCATGCACTCTTAATACCTTCCACAGAGCATCTCTATAAACTCTATCATATCCCTTCTCCAGATCCATAAATGCTACATACAAATCCATTTGTTTCTCTAAGTATTTCTCACATACATTCTTCAAAGCAAACACCTGATCCACACATCCTCTACCACTTCTGAAACCACATTGCTTTTCCCCAATCTGATGCTCTGTACATGCCCTCACCCTCTCAGTCAATACCCTCCCATATAATTTCCCAGGAATATTCAACAAACTTATACCTCTGTAATTTGAGCACTCCCCTTTATCCCCTTTGACTTTATACAATGGCACTATGCATGCATTCCGACAATCCTCTGGCACTTCACCGTGAGCCATACATACATTGAATATCCTCACCAACCAGTCAACAACACAGTCACCCCCTTTTTTAATAAATTCCACTGTGATACCATCCAAACCCGCCGCCTTGCCGGCTTTCATCTTCCGCAAAGCTTTCATTACCTCTTCTCTGTTTACCAAACCATTCTCCCTAACCCTCTCACCTCGCACACCACCTCGACCAAAACACCCTATATCTGCCACTCTATCATCAAACACATTCAACAAATCTTCAAAATACTCACTCCATCTCCTCACATCACCACTACATGTAATCGCTTCCCCATTAGTCTCCTTCACCGATGTTCTTATTTGTTCTCTTGTCTTACGCACTTTATTTGCGTTCTTCCAAAATATCTCTTTATTCTCCCTAAAATGTGAGGTGGTTTGATCGAGTAAGTAATGAAAGGGTAAGAGAGATGTGTGGTAATAAAATGAGTGTGGTTGGGAGAGCAGAAGAGGGTGCATTGAAATGGTTTGGTCATATGGAGAGAATGAGTGAGGAAAGATTGACAAAGAGGATAATGTATCAAAGGTGGAAGGAACGAAGGAAAAGTGGGAGACCAGATTGGAGGTAGAAGGATGGAGTAAAACAGATTTTGAGGGATAGGGGGCCTGAACATGCAGGACGGTGAAAGGCATGCAAGGAATAGGGTGAATTGGAACGATGTGGTATACCGGGGTCGACGTGCTGTCAGTGGATTGAACCAGGGCATGTGAAGCGTCTGGGGTAAATGATGGAAAGTTTAATGGCGCCTGGATGTGGAAAGGGAACTATGGTTTTGGTGCATTATACATGACAGCTAGAGACTGAGTGTGAATGAATGTAGCCTTTGATGTCTTTTCCTTGCGATAACTCGCGCGCGCGCTGGGGGAGGGGTTTGTCATTTCATGTATGGTGGGGTGGCGACTAGAATGAATAAAGGCAGCAAGTATGAAATACATACGTGTATATATGTATATATCTGTGTATGTATATATATGTATAAGTTGAAATGTATAGGTATGTATGTGTGCGTGTGTAGGTGTATGTGTATACATTGTGTATGTGGGTGGGTTGTGCCTATTCTTTCTTCTGTATTATAGGATAATATGAAAAGATATATATATATATATATATATATATATATATATATATATATATATATATATATATATATATATTATTTATTTATTTATTACACTTTGTCGCTGTCTCATACGTTTGCGAGGTAGCGCAAGGAAACAGACGAAAGAAATGGCCCAACCCACCCCCATACACATGTATATACATACGTCCACACACGCAATTATACATACCTACACAGCTTTCCATGGTTTACCCCAGACGCTTCACATGCCTTGATTCAATCCACTGACTCCACGTCAACCCCGGTACACCACATCGCTCCAATTCACTCTATTCCTTGCCCTCCTTTCACCCTCCTGCATGTTCAGGCACCGATCACACAAAATCTTTTTCACTCCATCTTTCCACCTCCAGTTTGGTCTCCCTCTTCTCCTCGTTCCCTCCACGTCCGACACATATATCCTCTTGGTCAATCTTTCCTCACTCATTCTCTCCATGTGCCCAAACCATTTCAAAACACCCTCTTCTGCTCTCTAAACCACGCTCTTTTTATTTCCACATATCTCTCTTACCCTTACGTTACTCACTCGATCAAACCACCTCACACCACACATTGTCCTCAAACATCTCATTTCCAGCACATCCATCCTCCTGCGCACAACTCTATCCATAGCCCACGCCTCGCAACCATACAACATTGTTGGAACCACTATTCCTTCAAACATACCCATTTTTGCTTTCCGAGATAATGTTCTCGACTTCCACACATTCTTCAAGGCTCCCAGAATTTTCGCCCC